>NC_134485.1:304289321-304521821 GCF_040206685.1 Ascaphus truei | reverse complement strand
CCGAGTGCATTGAGGTATTTTCCAGGCAGGGATTGAAGCATTTTATTCCCTCTGGCTGCAATACTGCACAGTATATATATATATACTGCATTACAATTCATGAATTTATGCCATCTGGTAGACACGCGAAGCATTGCAGCCTATTAAATCCTAATCATTATCATTTAACAGATCAGCCGCCCGTCAGCCAGGCATGAACCCAGGCTGGGAAGGCAAACGCAACGGGGCTTGTCAGAGGTGAGGAGCGGCGCATTCCAGGTATCTGCCAGGTACATACTGGGTATTTGCTCGAATAAAGTGTGTCGGTGCAGTATGCCTCCACAAACCCTACAAATACTACAGATACATTGATGACCTGTTTATAATATGGACAGAGGGTGAAGAAAAACTAAAACAATTCCACAAGTCCCAGAACTCATTCCATCCATCAATTAAACTCAAAATGGATTATTCAGCAAACCTAGTAAACTTTCTAGATACTACAGTAACACTGAAAGATGGCAAACTACACACATCTGTATAAAAGAAACCAACTGAAAGATGCAGTTACCTCCACAACTTCAGCTTCCATCCCACTCATACAAAACAAGGTATCATACACCGCCAGGCTATAAGATACCACCACATACAGTATGCTCTGACACTGAAGACAGAAACAGGCATCTGACAACCCTGACTGAATCGTTCAGACAGAAGGGATACAAACCAACGACCATTGCCAAAACTATTACATCTGCAATAAAAGCCCCATGAGAACACCTGCTACAATACAGACAGAAAGAACCTACCACACGCATACCACTAGTGACCACATACAACCCTACCCTACAGGGTATACGAAAAATTATCAAAGATCTGCAACCCATGCTGACAGAGGATGTGACATTAAAAGAAATCTTTCCCAAACCTCCCATTCTTGCATTCCTGCAACCACCAAACCTCAAACAGAAATTAGTCAGCAGAAAACTTCACAACGATTTTAAAGACATGGATAATGGCACAAAACCGTGCAGCAACAAACGCTGCAAACTCTGCAAACATATTTGCCAAGATCCCACAGCCAGTCACAACCATAGAACATTCAATGTTAAAGGATCATACAGCTGCACATTCAGGAATATAGTGTATATGATTCAGTGCAACAAATGTGACCAAGGTTGCTACATTGGGGAAACCAGCCAAAAACTACAAGGAAGAATGAATATGCACAGACACTCTATACTCCATCACGGAGAAGGAAGATACTGCTCACCTGTGGGTCATCACTTCTCACAACCAGATCATTCCATAAATGATCTAAAAATCAAAATCCTCAATGGAATGTTTAAAAGCACCCAAGAACGGAAAACATTTGAACTCAGAATGATAAGACTCTTTGACACCAAAACCAAAGGACTTAATGCGGACATGGGTTTTCTCACACCCTATCAAAATTGCTTGTAATTATCCTGCTTGCCTCTATTCTTATCCACACTTTCTCTCCCCCCCAGTATCCCTCCCCCTCCCCACCATTCTTTGACACTGTCCCTGGCTTCAAAAACTTTTAACACCCTACCTTATCTACAGTAAATATCTGGGTTTTTTTTTCCTCTCTCTACACTGTTTTAGCCATTGAATCCTTTGTATATCAGTATTGCAGACCTGAAGAAGAGAGGATAACTCACGAAAGCTTGTCCTATGACATAAATTGTTAGTCCAATAAAAAAGGTATTACCTAATACTGAAGAACTAATTTAATCTGCACTATCGCAACTGGACTAACATGGCTATTTTCTGCTTTATATATATACACACACACACACACACACACACACACACACACACACACACACACACACACACACACACACACACACACACACACACACACACACACACACACACACACACACACACACACACACACACACACACACACACACACACACACATATATATATATACACACACACATATATATGTGTGTGAGTGTGTGTGTGTGTGTGTGTGTGTGTGTGTGTGTGTGTGTGTGTGTGTGTGTGTGTGTGTGTGTGTGTGTGTGTGTGTGTGTGTGTGTGTGTGTGTGTGTGTGTGTGTGTTGTGTGTATATATATATATACATACATACATACAGACATACATACACACACACATATAAATATATATATATATATATATATATATATATATATATATATATATATATGTATATATGGACAACAAATATATATATATATGTATATATATATATATATATATATATATATATACATATATATATATATATATATATGTATATATATATATATATATATTTATATATGGACAACAAAAGATAAAACAGCGCTACCGGTGATTTAAGCAGATTCGAGAGGAATACGTTTTTGCAGCTCAGTGGCACCGCAATGGGGTCTAATATGGCGCCCTCCTATGCTAGTTTGTTCATGGACATATATGAACATACTCATATCTTACATGATGCTCCACATGCATGCTGTATCAAGAAATATCTACGATACGTAGATGATATCTTCATAGTATGGGGTGGGCCAGAGTCTGCGCTCTTGGAATTTATTGAATATCTTAACAAAATTCCCTCAACAATTCGGTTCACAGCACAATTTAGCAACATTGAGATTTCATTTTTGGAAACCATTGTCTATAAGGCCAACGGAGGCCTTGCGACTAGACTTTATCACAAGGATACGGACAGGAACACGCTTTTGTATGCCACCAGCCATCACCCGACACCGCTCAAGAAGGGGCTTCCTTTTTCTCAACTGCTTAGAGTTAAGAGAATTATTTCGAATCCGGAGGAGGTAGAACCTGTAGTCATGGACATGGCACAACGCTTTTGTGACAGAGGCTATGGATCCAAGGACATAGACGATGCCCTTGAGAAAGTAAGACGAATTGACAGAGAGGCATTGTTAAAACCACATGCCAATAAACCTACACATGAACGTTGCCATTTCGTTAGTACCTTTTCTACTGCGTCCAGTCGTATTAAACGTAGCATCCTCAAAAACTGGCATATTTTGTCTAACGACAGCCGTATTGGAACAATCTGCACAGATCCTCCCTTACTCTGCTATAGACGCGGTCGTAATTTGGGGGACATGCTGACGTAAACAGATCCAGTTGACAAATACGCACTTACCAAATCTTGTCTCAGTAGAAAACCTGGGTCATATCGTTGCCATGGATGCACTAATTGCGGTTTCATGCAAACGGGTTCCAGTTACTCACATCCTCACCGTGGGGCTCAAATCAGGATTAAACATTTCCTTAACTGCGAATCGCGTTTTGTTGTATATATGATAAAATGCCCATGCGGTCTCCACTATGTGGGAAAAACTTCACGCATGTTGAAAGAAAGGATCGCGATTCATCGCTCTACGATTAGAAAGGCATTGAACAGCACTGATGACAGCACTGAGCTTAAGTATCTACCTGTTGCTAGAAATTTTAAATAAATGAGGCATTCCCTGGCCACTATGCGCTGTATGTCCATCCTTCAAGTACAGCCACCGTTACGAGGTGGTGACGGAACAAGATTCTTCTGCAACAGGAAGCGAGATTGATCTATGAACTTAGGACTATGTCACCACATGGACTTAATGAGGACTTGAAGCTGGGTTGCTTTTTAACATTTCATTTATTTCATGTGATACTCTTCATTGTACTGACAAATTACTTCCATGTTCCCTTTCCCTGTATGTTTTATTTTTTGTTCACATATCTGCACTTTGGTGTCTTTATCACTTGGTGACCTAGGTCAGGCTCCCTATAGTGTCTTGCTATGTTAACATGCACTGGAATATTTTTATATTTCTATGTGTTTAGCACTGGGGGTTAGGTACTCCTTTTCTATTAGGATATCTTGCTGACACATACAGCACAGATTTTTAACATCTGTTCAGCGTAAATCGCTACTGTTGTGCTGGTTAACTTATCTGAGATATGGGACACGTAAATACTATCAGTCACAGTGTGATAGCTGAGTCGTGCTTTTTATGGATCCTTTGCGTTGTCAGGTGATGCGCTAATAGGGGCGCTGTTGTTATTCATTTTACTATCATTTGCAATATTAGGCACTATTATCGGGATAGGTTGCTTGCGCACACCTTCGCTTAGTGGCATGGACGCCGTCGGGTTGCTAGTGGCCTAGCGTAGAAGCGCATGCGCGGTCTTAGAGGGAGGATTCAATTGTGCTGTCAGTGCAGTGCGATCGGGACAGATTGCGTGCGCACACCTCCCCTCATCGCCATAGACGCTGTTGGGTTGCCAACAGCCAGGCCCAGAAGCGCATGCACAGCCCCTAACTATGCATGAGACACGATGCTGCAGCTGATGCGCGTTCCCTGCGGGTTGCTATACACACGTTCGGGTTGCCCAGTGACGCGATAACATAGACGACTGGGTAACATCATATGATCACCTCTGCCAGGTATTAGATGCTGGGACTCCATTGGTGCTGGTTAGTATCATTATTTCCTATTGGCTGTAGTATGAAGTGGGCTGTACCTAGGACTGCAATTTGGGTTTTCATCATTGGTTTCAGGTGATTTTATGCATGGTGTTAAGGGTATATATGGGTGCTTGGATCAGTCACTTGTGCACAGCCCTGAGGAAGGTCCCTCTATGAGGACAGAAACGTTGGTGGCCTTGTGTTCACAATACACATTTTTGGACTACTACTGCAGTGTGCTGTCTTTTGTTATCAGGATCCCCTGGTCACTACATGTCTGTCTGGTCTGTCTGGTCTGGTCTGGTCTGGTCTGTCTGTCTGTCTGTCTGTCTGTCTGTATATATATATATATATATATATATATATATATATATATATATATACTGAGTTAAGTTATGGTGATTAAAAAAAGTGACAAAAACCCTCCACAGGAAAGCAAATATGCAAATATAGCTGTATGCTCATCTGCATGTCTTAGGCAGGTCTGCAACCCCACCTTTCCCCATTATCACCCAGCATACAGCACTTCCACTGCAGCAAGGGATTCTGCGAAATGACATGCAAATGAGCACACAGTGTCACTTTTTGCCTCAATAACCATTTTTAACATGGTTCCCTATAGGCTTAAGCTTGCTGCATGGTCACAGCTTTGAGCACAGCCAGGGTTAAGGTGCATACCCAGAAAACCACCCACAGACAGCTGTTTCAACCTTGATGGGTCTCATCAGTGTGGGGTTGATTTTACTGGGAATGCAAGAGAGGCTATGGGATAGGCTAAACCATAATACTGAGTTAAGTTATGGTGAGTAAAAAAAGTGACAAAAACCCTCCACAGGAAAGCAAATATGCAAATATAGCTGTATGCTCATCTGCATGTCTTAGGCAGGTCTGCAACCCCGCCTTTCCCCATTATCACCCAGCATACAGCACTTCCACTGCAGCAAGGGATTCTGGGAAATGACATGCAAATGAGCACACAGTGTCACTTTTTGCCTCAATAACCATTTTTAACATGGTTCCCTATAGGCTTAAGCTTGCTGCATGGTCACAGCTTTGAGCACAGCCAGGGTTAAGGTGCATACCCAGAAAACCACCCACAGACAGCTGTTTCAACCTTGATGGGTCTCATCAGTGTGGGGTTGATTTTACTGGGAATGCAAGAGAGGCTATGGGATAGGCTAAACCATAATACTGAGTTAAGTTATGGTGAGTAAAAAAAGTGACAAAAACCCTCCACAGGAAAGCAAATATGCAAATATAGCTGTATGCTCACCTGCATGTCTTAGGCAGGTATGCAACCCCGCCTTTCCCCATTATCACACAGCATACAGCACTTCCACTGCATATATATATATATATATATAGTGCATAATAAATGAGTTGTTCAGTATTAGGTGATACCTTTTTTATTGGACTAACAATTTATGTCATAGGACAAGCTTTCGAGAGTTCTCCTCTTGACCTGAAGAAGAGAGGAGAACTCTCGAAAGCTTGTCCTATGACATAAATTGTTAGTCCAATAAAAAAGGTATCACCTAATACTGAACAACTCATTTATTCTGCACTATCGCAACTGGACTAACACAGCTATTTTCTGCTTTATATATATATATATATATATCCCAGAAGAATGACCTAGGCGCAAGGGGAGACAAGAGAGAGACAAAACATAGGGTAGTATGTCTGAGAAAATGAACCCATAAATGGTAAGATATGCACTCACAGCATTTCAAGTAATTCAGGCCTTTTATCCACCCTGGGATCTGGAACTCTGTAGAGATTCTGGGAACGTTCCTGGGTCTGGATCTTTCTGTAGTGATTCTTTACTGCTAGATATCCATCTCGTAGGTAATGATATGTATAGGGAGAGGTAAAGAACACACAGGATAGTGTAACACAGTTTTAATGATAAAAAAAAAACTTAATAAACCACAATAGGTAAAAAACTTGCACTTTGTGAGCTCTTTAAAAACAATTGAGAATATCAGAGTATCTCACACTCATAGGGTCTACCGGTTCTTAGCTAGGCTTCTAGTAGTCACTATCCCCATACACCTCTGCTGAATCAGCCCCTGACGAAGCCGTAAAGGAGATCCAGGAACGTTCCCAGAATCTCTACAGAGTTCCAGATCCCAGGGTGGATAAAAGGCCTGAATTACTTGAAACGCTGTGAGTGCATATCTTACCATTTATGGGTTCATTTTCTCAGACATACTACCCTATGTTTTGTCTCTCTCTTTTCTCCCCTTGCACCTAGGTCATTCTTTTGATATCAATTCATTACAAGCTTGTGGAGCTGTAGACCTAATTGGCAGCAGACAGAGTCAGGGATACATAGATTGTAAGGGTTAAATACCCTCTGATATATATATATATATATATATATATATATATATATATATATATATATATATATATATATGTGTGGTAAATATTGATTAGATATCTCTGTGTGATTGCGCTGTGTGTTTCTTTCTCTTTTTGTATATATATATATATATATATATATATATATATATATATATATATATATATATAGCGAAGAGTGACCTAGGCGCACATATGCAGGGGAAGAGAAGAAAAACAGAGAGGGAAAATCATAGGGCAGTATATCAAATTAATCAGAAATAAATTGGTGAGATATGCACTTACACTAGTATGATCAATTAAAGCCTTTAATCCACTTAGGGACTCTCGAACTCAGCTCCTGTAGTTCGTCTGTTTCTTGGCTCCTGGGTCTTTGGAAGAGTTTGTCCTTAAGGATCCCTGCAGCAATCGCGTTGTGTCTGTTTTAGCAGACTGTACCTTATTTTGGATCTCAAACAAGAGGATAGGTAGGGAATAAAAGGATAAACATATGTGTAAACCTTTTAATAAAACAACTAAAGATAAAAAAAAAGTTTTTAACTCACATTCTACGTGTTAAAAACGAGCAGTAGAGAGTGTTTAGCGAGTCTCTCACACTCGGCGGGGTTCTATACCACGAGTGTGAGAGACTCGCTAAACACTCTCTACTGCTCGTTTTTAACTCGTAGAATGTGAGTTAAAAACCTCTTTTTTATCTTTAGTTGTTTTATTAAAAGGTTTTACACATATGTTTCTCCTTTTATTCCCTACCTATACTCTTGTATGAGATCCAAAATAAGGTACAGTCTGCTAAAACAGACACAACGCGATTGCTGCAGGGATCCTTAAGGACAAACTCTTCCAAAGACCCAGGAGCCAAGAAACAGACGAACTACAGGAGCTGAGTTCGAGAGTCCCTAAGTGGATTAAAGGCTTTAATTGATCATACTAGTGTAAGTGCATATCTCACCAATTTATATCTGATTAATTTGATATACTGCCCTATGATTTTCCCTCACTTGTTTTTCTTCTCTTCCCCTGCATATGTGCAGGTCCTAGGTCACTCTTCGCTATACATTCCCAGCGGCGTTGTGGAGCCGCAGACCTAATCTGGCTGCAAGTCTGTAGGGTTAGTAGATTGTAAGGGTATATACCTTTTTATTGACTGATTGGCTAGGAGTGTGGTTTTTTAATATATTTTAACCATACTTAACATATTGTTATATATTTGTGCTGTTGTCTCTTGTCTATATATATATATATATATATATACACAAATACATACACACACACACACACATATATATATATATACACATATACATACACACACACACACACACACATATATATATACTTTTATACGCTATGGGCGTGCGCTCTCTCCTCTTCTTTCCTATATATATATATATATATATATATATATATATATATATATATATATATATATATATATATATATACACATATACATACACACACACACACACATATATATATATATATACACATATACATACACACACACACACACACACATATATATATATATATATATATATATATATATATATATATATATATATATATATATATATGAAACACGATACCGTTGTTTGGATGAAATCACACGGGCAGCACTCAAATATTAGGTCAAGAAGAGTATATTTGTGAAACAAAGACACAAAACCAACGTTACTAGCACCATCTGCTTAAAATAGGATTTTGGCATCACTACAGCACGACCCTGGGTGACCACAGGAGTTGAGTAACTCTATCACATTATTCTGGCATTTCCTTGCCTAAAATGTCAGGGTTTGTTCTGAGTTGCTATTCTACCACAGCAGGTTTACTGTTACTACAATTGTACTTGGGTATTTTGTCTTTCCTCTCTGGTCCATTTTGAACTTGTGCCACACAATGCTTACTGCAGACAATAGGAAGGCCGTTATTTCCACAGCAGAAGGACCCTTCGGAAGGAGGCTTCCTGCTTATCCAGTTGAACTTACACCGCATCTGATACCGTGATACTGACTGAGCAGGACTACCGTTTTGAAGTTCCATCTGCTGACAACAGGGCTCGGGCTTCTCTACAGTACAACCCTGGATGAGCACAGGAGTTGGGTAACTCAGTCGCACCAGTCGGGAAGAATCTCTCTCAGGTGACATGGTTGGCTGGAGATACTATTTTTCCACAGCAGGATTACTGATTCCATAATTGCACCAGGACATTTTGCTTTTTGGTTCTGGTCCACTTCTGATCTTATGATATGTGTACTGTTGCCAACAGGAAGGCTGTTATCTCCACAGCAGTATACACCATCGGAATCAGCCTTGTTTGCTGTCTATCATGAGCTGTAGTATCTTGGATCAATTGCAGTTTATTTTGGATGCACTAGCCCTTTAAATTCAGTTTATTGGTGACCCTTACTGTGCCCCAGTATGCCCCACATTATGCCTTACCCAATGGATTTGTACACCAGGTTTATCATCCTTCCTGCTGTTTATGTGGGTTACATGCCCATTTATAGTTGTATTATGCTCATTCCATCATAATTTTGGTTCATTGATTCACTGCACTAAATGGCCATAACATTCCCCAATATTAATATTTATATAAATTTTGGCAAAGATCACTCTTATTTTCTGCCACACCATCATTAATGTATATATTTTTGCTGTGATTTATTACTATTTGTATTGTTGTGTTGTATTCCCCACACTGTTTACACTTGGGTGACACCATTCATGCACACAGCATCACACGCTGAGTTGCTCCCTTTCCCTCACCTCTCTTTCCTCCCCCTCCCCTTTCCTTCGCCCCATTTCCTCCTCCCCCCTCTCCCCTTGACCCATGGGGACTCCGTTAGACTCCGCAATCTCCGCATTAAGCCTATGCATGCGCAGTTGTCTCAGTCTTTGCCACCGCGTCCCCAGTTGCCTAGTTACGCTCCGGCACTCTCTGTGTGCTGTTTACTCTATTAGTTTTTGCACCACATATGCGCTATTGTCCATTAGCTAGAATCGTATTTCCAAGATGGCCGCTGCATGCTTCATTGTGTACAGCGCATGCGCAGTAGGTGCGTTTCAGCCATATGCGTTTCAAACACATCTTCTTGCCTCCACACGCTCCAAAGGCATTTATCTTGGCGTTTTTTTCCCCAGGTTTGAACAACTGTTTTTGGAGTTTAATGCAATTAGTGTGATCTGTGACACCTGTTCTGTTGGGTATTTATATGTATGCACCGCTTTCATGTAACTTGCACCACCTTGAGATAGGTCCCTCTGGCGGACCAAAACGTTGGTTTTGTGTCTTTGTTTCACAAATATACTCTTCTTTACCTAATATATGAGTGCTGCCCGTGTGATTTCGTCCAAACAACGGTATGGTATTTCCTATTATTACCTTTATATATATATATATTCTATGGTTTTACATGTCAGGACATAATAAAAATCATCTGTTCCTTAGCAGGTCTAATAATTAGGTAAATACAACCTCAGATGAACAACAACACATGACATATTACACCGTGTCATGATTTATTTAACAAAAATATAGCCAAAATGGAGAAGCAATGTGTGAAAAACTAAGTACACCTTATGATTCAATAGCTTGCAGAACCACCTTTAACAGCAATAACTTGAAGCAATAGTTTCCTGTATGACTTTATCAGTCTCTAACATCGTTCTGGAGGAATTTTGGCCTACTCTTCTTTACAACGTTGCTTCAGTTCATTGAGGTTAACAGGCATTTGTTTATGCACAGCTCTCTTAAGATCCCCCCACAGCATTTCAATCGGGTTGAGGTCTGGACTTTGACTGAACCATTGCAACACCTTGATTCTTTTCTTTTTCAGCCATTCTGTTGTAGATTTGCTGGTGTGCTTGGGATTATTGTCCTGTTGCATGATCCAATTTCGGCCAAGTTTTATCTGTCGGACAGATGGCCTCACATTTGACTCTAGAATACTTTGGTATTCAGAGGAGTTCATGGTCGACTCAATGACTGCAAGGTTCCCAGGTCCCGTGGCTGTAAAACAAGCCCAAATCATCACCCCTCCACCACCGTGCTTGACAGTTGGTATGAGGTGTTTGAGCTGATATGCTGTGTTTGGTTTTCGCCAAACTTGGCGCTGTGCATTATGGCCAAACATCTCCTCTTTGGTCTCGTCTGTCCAAAGGACATTGTTCCAGAAGTCTTGTGGTTTGTTCAGATGCAACTTTGCAAATGTAAGCCGTGCGGCCATGTTCTTTTTAGAGTGAAGAGGCTTTCTCCTGGCAACCCTTCCGAACAAACCATACTTATATACAGTATATATAGATGTGTGAAAAAGAAAGACTTACTACAATCTACAGTTGTGTGAAAAAGAAAGTACACCCTCTTTGAATTCTTTGGTTTTACATATCAGGACATAATAACAATCATCTGTTCCTTAGCAGGTCTAAAACCTAGGTAAATACAACCTCAGATGAACAACAACACATGACATATTACACCGTGTCATGATTTATTTAACAAAAATAAAGCCAAAATGGAGAAGCTATGTGTGAAAAACTAAGTATACCGTTATATAAAGTACACCCTCTTTGAATTCTATGGTTTTACATATCAGGACATAATAACAATCATCTGTTCTAGGAGATATACTAGGTCAAAGAGAGGAAGGGGGGTGTTATTTTATATTGCAAATACCTTACATTTTACACTGTTAAATTGCCCCGCAAGCCCACCCTCTTTTGAAATCTTGGTTGGCAGAACCTGACTCCCTTTTTCAAAGCCCATCTTGGTTGCTGGCATCTACCGCCCCCCTAAAGCCCCTCTACAGTCCCTGACTGATATCACCCAGTTTCTTGGCTCATTTCCTCTCTGAATGAGAAGAGTAAGCTGCTACAGTAGTTCTTGGGGATTTCAACTTCAATTGGCTCAACCCTAAAAACCACAAAATCCAGATACAAATCAAGTCGCATTTCCCAACCTACATGGACAAACATGATATCGCACAACCACTCCTTGCTTGACAGGATTCTCTCCTTATATCCCAGCAGAATCAAATCCTCAGGCATCCTTCCTGACATTTTCGTTGACCATGCAATAGTGTACTGTGTAAGGAAAATTGAACCACTCCAATCAAGCCCTAAAGTTCTCCTCACTAGAACATTTAGAAACTTTAACCCACAATAGTTTCTGGCTGACCTTACCAACTGCCCTTGGCACAGAATTGATTTAATTCCTGACCCTGATTCTGTGCTCGATTATTTCCAATCCGAGTTCTTAAAACTCTGTGATACCCATGCTCAACTATGCAGAATAAGATTATTGGGTGTCCACCTTCCGTGGGTTACAACTGACCTTATAGCACTCTACCATTTCAGGGATGCCTTGTGGAAAAGCTACAAAATAACTGGCACTACCAAGGATCTCAATAACTACGGATGCCTGCGAAACATGTGCACAAGGCAAACAAAACATGCAAAAGCACAATATTACTCTGACAATCTCATCCAGAATACATCAAACCCAGCTAACTTCTGGAAGGTTATTAACAATATATTCCAGCCTTCTAACCATCAACAACCAATTAATATCACTAAAGTTGATATTACTCTGACAAACCCCACTCTACATTGCAAATGCATTCAATGATTACTTTGTGGGGTGTGCTACTAACTTACTAGTGAAACGCAACCCAAACCACAAACATGAATCTCATCCTGGGAGTACCCATATAGCCCCACACCCTCCCAACAGTGCCAACAATTTTCAATTTGGCCCAGCATCCGAAGAGGAGATTACACAAGCGCTCCTCAAATTAAAACTAAGCAGACAATTTGGACCTGACTTACTACAATCTACAGTTGTGTGAAAAAGAAAGTACACCCTATTTGAATTCTATGGTTTTACATATCAGGACATAATAACAATCATCTTAGCAGGTCTAAAAATTAGGTAAATACAACCTCAGAGGAACAACAACACATGACATATTACACCGTGTCATGATTTATTTAACAAAAATAAAGCCAAAATGGAGAAGCTATGTGTGAAAAACTAAGTACACCCTTACTGCTTCAATAGGAATTAAGAGGCTAAGTAGCAGACAGGTGCTGCTAATCAAATGCCCTTGATTAATTGATCATCAGCAAGTGTGACCTCCACTATAAAAGCCGAAGTTTTATCAGTTTGCTGGTCTGGAGCATTCAGGTGTGTGTTAACACAATGCCAAGGAAGAAAGACATCAGCAATCATCTTAGAGAAACAATTGTTGCTGCCCATCAATCTGGGAAGGGTTATAAGGCCATTTCCAAACAATTTAAAGTCCACCATTCTACAGTGAGAAAGATTATTCAAAAGTGGAAAACATTCAAGACAGTTGCCAATCTTCCCAGGAGTGGACGTCCCAGCAAATTCACCCCGAGGTCAGACCGTGCAATGCTCAGAGAAATTGCAAAAAAAACCAAGAGTTACATCTCAGACTCTACAGGCATGTTAGAGGTTAGCATGTTAAATGTTAAAATTCATGACAGTACAATTAGAAAAAGACTGAACAAGTATGGTTTGTTTGGAAGGGTTGCCAGGAGAAAGCCTCTTCTCTCTAAAAAGAACATGGCAGCACGGCTTAGATTTGCAAAGTTGCATCTGAACAAACCACAAGACTTCTGGAACAATGTCCTTTGGACAGACGAGACCAAAGTGGAGATGTTTGGCCCTAATGCACAGCGACACGTTTGGCGAAAACCAAACACAGCATATCAGCACAAACACCTCATACCAACTGTCAAGCACGGTGGTGGAGGGGTGATGATTTGGGCTTGTTTTGCAGCCACGGGACCTGGGAACCTTGCAGTCATTGAGTCGACCATGAACTCCTCTGAATACCAAAGTATTCTAGAGTCAAATGTGAGGCCATCTGTCCGACAGCTAAAGCTTGGCTGAAATTGGGTCATGCAACAGGACAATGATCCCAAGCACACCAGCAAATCTACAACAGAATGGCTGAAAAAGAAAAGAATCAAGGTGTTGCAATTGCCCAGTCAAAGTCCAGACCTCAACCCGATTGCAATGCTGTGGTGGGACCTTAAGAGAGTTGTGCATAAATCAATGCCCGCAAACCTCAATGAACTGAAGTAACATTGTAAAGAAGAATGGGCTAAAATTTCTCCAGAACGATGAGAGACTGATAAAGTTATACAGAAAACGATTACTTCAAGTAATTACTGCTAAAGGTGGTTCTACAAGCTATTACATAGTTACATAGTTACATAGTAGATAAGGTTGAAAAAAGACATACGTCCATCAAGTTCAACCTATGCTAAATTTAGTCAACAGATACTTTATCCTATATATATACTTACTGATTGATCCAGAGGAAGGCAAACAAAAAACCCCATTAAGGGGAAAAATAAATTCCTTCCTGTCTCCAAGAATTGGCAATCGGATTAATCCCTGGATCGACATCCTTCCCATGTTTACTTATTTGGTATATCCCTGTATAACTTTCCTTTCTAAAAAAGATATCCAACCTTTTTTTGAACAAATCTATTGTATCTGCCATCACTGTCTCCATGGGTAATGAATTCCACATTTTAACTGTCCTTACTGTAAAGAACCCTTTCCTTTGTTGCTGGTGAAATCTCCTTTCATCAACGATTCCTTTGTACTGCCCATGGGATGAATAGTTCTGTTGAATGCTCCTTGTATTATTTCCGAATATATGTGTATATAGTTATCATATCCCCTCTTAGACACCTCTTTTCTAATGTAAATAAATCTAATTTAGCTAGCCTCTCCTCCTAAGTTAGATTGTCCACCCCCTTTATTAATTTGGTGGCTCTTCTCTGCACTCTCTCTAGTTCCATAATGTATTTTCTTAGGATTGGTGCCCAAAATTGTACTCCATATTCAAGGTGTGGTCTTACTAATGCTTTGTAAAGAGGCAAAATAATGTTTACTTCCCTTCCATCCATTGCCCATTTAATGCAACTTAAGGTCTTGTTTGCCTTTGCAGCTACTGCATGACTTTGGGCACTATTGCTAAGCCTGCTGTCTACAAGCACTCCAAAGTCCTTATCCATCAAGGATTCCCCTAATGTATCCCCATTTAATTTGTAAGGCCTTTTTATTCTTGCATCCCAAATGCATATTTAAAATTAGAGACAAAACATGAAACACAGACAGAGCCAAGTGCTACATCCATTGACACAAATGCACAGTACAGTGCCTATATTTTGGGGGTTCAATATGAGCTTACAGGGGTTCTGTATGTATCCCAAATGCATAACCTTACATTTATCTGTATTAAACCTCATCTGCCATTTACCTGCCCACATTTCCAGTCTGAAAGAGAAATTACATCCTGCTTTGATTCTACTACCTTACACAAATTAGTATCATCAGCAAAGATGAGACATTCCTCTCGATGCCAACCTCAAGGTCATTAATAAACAAGTTAAAAAGCAGGGGTCCCAGTACTGATCCCTGAGGTACTCCACTCACGACTTTAGCCCAACCTGAAAAAGTTCCATTTATGACAGCCCTCTATTCTCTGTCCTTTAACCAGTTTTCAATCCAGGTGCAAATATTATTACTGAGTCCAATTTTCTTTATTTTGTACACCAACCTCTTGTGTGAAACCATATCAAAAGCCTTTGCAAAATCTAAGTAGACCACATCAACCGCATTACCCTGGTCTAAATTCCTACTTACCTCCTCAAAGAAACAAATAAGGTTAGTTTGTCATGATCTATCCTTCATAAATCCATGCTGACTATTACTAATAATTTTGTTTTCCATTAGATATTCATTAATATTATCCCATATTAAACCTTCAAGTAGTTTCCCCACTATTGAAGTCAGGCTTACAGGTCTGTAATTCCCCGCTTGTGATCTAGGTCATTAAATATAGGCACATCTGCTTTACACCAATCTTGTGGCACTGAGCCTGTGGAAATGGAGTCCTTGAATATTAAATATAATGGTTTGGCTATTAATGAGCTTAACTCCTTGAGAACTCTTGGATATATGCCATCAGAGCCAGGTGCCTTATTTACTTCGTAAGGGGGGCAGGTATCGCTCTATTGTTTAAACATCTCATTCATGGCTTTCAATTGGTCCACAGGACGAGCATATTTAAACAGCAGAGAGATACCAGCACCCCTTACGGAGGCAAG
Source organism: Ascaphus truei (assembly GCF_040206685.1). Lineage (NCBI taxonomy): Eukaryota > Metazoa > Chordata > Amphibia > Anura > Ascaphidae > Ascaphus > Ascaphus truei. Next base: position 304,505,854 of record NC_134485.1, on the reverse strand, counting down.
TATCTTAGGAAGCAGGGGTTCCCCAGAGCTGAAATCAACTTTATTCAGCTCTGAAGACACCCTGTTTCAAACCTATTTACAAAAAAAAAAAATTGTCGGGACAGATTTAAACTGCCATTACACATTTGACTTTTTGGGACAGATCCACAGATATCCCCGGGCCAAAAGAACTGGCTGATCCGAGACAAGACAAATTTGCTAAAAAGATCACCCATCTCTTGCTGTGCATGAAGTATTGTTGCCTTAATTTAGGTCAGTCTTCTGTTTGCTTAATCCCCAAATCTCGTTATTAATGTGTTGTTTTCTTTGCTTGCATTTTATGTGCAAGCAATAATGTAGAAATTCCAGGTTTCCTTTGCTCCGTGCCCTAAACGCACATGTTTTTGTTTGCGTAAAGCTACAAAGTGTCTTCATGTTGGGGGAATGGTAATTGTTAAGATTAGGCCAACAAAAGCACTCTCACCTTTCCCCCGCCAGCAGTCATAGCTTTGTTTGCCACTGTGTACAAGCACTTTTATTTCCATTATGAACAACCCATGTTTGCCAATTGAATCTTATTATTTGCATTTTTGCAGACAATAATGTTGAAATCCAAGATAAATATGACATGGATTACTGCAAGAGAACAGTCCCTCTCTAAAGTGTGCAAATGTATTCATTACAAATTTGGGGCAACTAAATGATCAAATATCTACTGTAATGTACAGTATGATGTAATGTTTGCAAATACAATTTGTTGCCCTTTTTGCAAGCAATAATGTAGAAATCCCAGGTTTTTCTTTGCCCATAGTCCTAACTGTGTGTGGTTTTGTTTGCATAAAACTGCAGTCCTGTCTTGGTAGAAGATAATGTCGCTTGTGATATTTTGCAAGCAATTTTACTAATCTTGCTCTGATTTTTTGCTTAATGCTAGAGTCCGAAGCATGATGGGTGGGAGATGGGTTGGGGAGTCTATTGCTCATCAACATAACTGTTTCTACCCAGGCTTTGCTTTGCCTAATCCTATAACAGTGTGTGTTTTTGATTGCATGTTTCTGATGATTCTTTTTACAGGAATGGAGAGAATCAGCATTCTTGCTCCTTGCTCATACGCTACATTGTCACTTTACACTGTATGTTGTTTTGTTAATGTTTAATCAATTGTTTGTTTTCAATATGTCTTTGCTTGCTCGGTTTTTCAAATCCCACAGCAAACTTAAGCCCGTCTTTGTAGTGATAAAAACACTATGAAACAATAGCATGTCGAAGAACATTTTTATTAAAGAATTACAGTATATACTGCAGGAGCATTTGTCCACTTCAAATTGTATTAGGCAGCTATAGTAAATACAATTTGTAAAGTAAAAAAAAGTATTTTCGATCTTCCTTAATTCAAAATACAAAATAAAAGATTTACAGTACTGTATGTATTTGGATATATGACAAAATCATATGCCACACTATATACAGCATAAAGTCAAATTGTGCTGGGCAGTTTAATACAAAAACATTTTAATTAAAATTCCCTTAGCCAATAGAATGGTTAGTTAATTTACATTATGAATTGGGATATGACAAAATCATATCCCACACTAGATAGGAAGTATTACATTTGATGTTCAACATCACATACCCTCCCCCAGCAAAAATGATTATTATAGATTTACATACAATATGTGCAGTTGTTCACTTCAAATTGTGTTGGGCATTCCTCAAGACATTGGAAGAAACGGTTGGAGGAAGGAGGAAATATTTGTATCACTAATGATATAGCACAGTATTCATTTCAAGACACATAATGTACTGTATTCTACACTACATACCTGATTTGGTGCATTTTGTGATTAGGAGGATTGGGACTGTGACGGTGAGGAGGTAACCAGGCTCACAATAAAGGTTAAGCCCATTTGGTTACCTCTGATCCATGTATTAGGGTTCGGGAGTATCAGCTCTTGAGCCCAGTGATTGTACGTACTTGTTGTAAAATTATGCGACAATAAAGAATGTAGACTATAGGTTTCAAGGGGGTTTTACAGAGAAAGTGTTGTCAGAATGTGCCTAGCTAGTCAGGGTCCAGTGTCACTGGATACCCCAAAAATGTACCAGAGAATCAGGTCAGATTCCCGGATACAAATAGGCACATTTCACCGGCAAAATCTCCTCTTGAAAACGCTTGCGGGACTCACCGCTAGGATCCCCTTCTCTAGCACAGACCAGAAAGGTAAATGGGGCATAGGGATGTGAGGTGTCCCTGAACTTGTCAAGGGTCCCTATGTTAAGGGGAATGCCCAGTTAATGCCCAGGTCACCAAGAACCTATATAGGGGTTCTGGGGTACTCCAACCATACATAAGATTGTGAGGAGTGTTAAAAGTCTAAGTCTAGTTTATAGTGTGTGGGGAATATGGCTAGTAGAATTAAAGTGCAGCTTTTATTCTATTCCCCATACCAGAAAGACTTATGATAACTTCAAAGTGTATATTTGTATTAAACAGTGTGTTATAAAACATATATGATTGTGCACAGTATAATGAGCTGGGTCTTTCCGGACTGATGTTCTGAGTGAGTCACTAGGTTTCCAGATTGGTGCCAGCAAGTCTACCCAGACATCGAACATAAAAGCCATCAGAGGTTGCCAGGTGTGAAGAACATTTGGGCAGGAGGTTTAGGCTTGAATACCCACGTCCTGGGATGAATGGACGTCCTCTGGACTACCATTTGCCACAGTAGACTGTGAGGAGCCTAAACCAGCGGGTGGCTTCTGCATACCAAGTGACAGAGGTGGCAATATTGCTCATGCCCTTGGCTGATTCAAAAGATCCACTTGCCCGACTTCAGAAGACTGCCATCACTCTGATTGGCTGGTAGGAAAGATCCCAGGCTGCGATTGGCTGGAGTATTTCATTAATGAAATCAGAAATATTATAACAATCCCTCAGCCAATCCGGCGAGCAGATTCTAAGTGCCAGAACAGCAGCGGCAAATTTGAAACGACCAAAGATGCTCCGAAAGAAATAGCAAAGACACCGGCTTCAGAAATCCGAGGTGAAATATTTTCTAAGTCCAGCTTTTTGTGGCCAAGTTCTAAAAACTGAACGTAGTGGTTGCTGCTAGGATTGCAAGCCGAATTTTGTTCCAGGATGTTTGGCACTAACTCCCGGTGAAGAGATTTCAGCACCTCAGGAGGGAAGAGAGCAGTGGCGTCAGGGACGTCATGCTGATTTGAGTTCTAGGACATTTCGGGCTAAGTCCCGGTCAACTAAAGACTCTTGTTTTGTGTTATATTAAGCTAGGAAAGTCTAGTTTTTTTTGCCCCAGGTCCAACGTGTGTCTTTCTTATGTAGTTTGTGTTTTACTGTGTGTATACCTTTTCATGCGAATAAATTTACAATTTATTTATCTTATCTTGTTTTGCTCAATGTATAAACCCTGATAAAAAAAAAGGTGTAAATGCCTGTTCTGCCATGACAGGGACACACCCAGCAAATCTCCATGTGATCCTCAAATCTATAGTACAGAACAGTACAAATGTTAACATAGTACACACTAAAACATGCACCTTCTGTTTGTTTACTCTCCTAAGTGCATATGTCTTTGTTTGCAATAAGCTGCAGCCACATCTTGGTGCACAGAAGCATGATTGGGGGGAGGGAAATAGCTAGTTTGTGACAGGATTTGGTTAACACAAGGCCAGTGTACAGTATTACTGTAGGTTTACTGTGTGGTTACGAGGAGCGTTAGACACGCAGCACATTAGAACTTGAGCCTCACTTTCAAAGTACAGGACAGTACAAATGTTAATGCAGTACACACTTGAACCTGTCAACATACTGTATCATGAGGTATGGGGAATAGGGGAGAGAGGATGGGTAAGCCCTGCTCAGCTGGTGACTATGGGAGGAGAGACTAGGAGTGGTGCTATCTGGGATAGAAGGGTAAATGAAATAAAGAGAACAGAAATCCCTACTGATGCACTCACTAAAAACCAAAATAATAAAGTTTTAATACATATGCAGAAAACAGAAAAAATCCAAGCTCATTAAAACCTAAGGTATAGCGCATGTTTAACAAACATAGGTGAGTGATATCTCACTAAATGCTGAGGAAAGCCTCGTTAAACCAAATAAATAACATGCGGATATCCATATAAGACATCAATAACATGCAACGTAAATGGTAACAGGGTAAGTATGTTCCAGCGTACAGCTCAAAAGAATATAGTGGGGTTAACCCCTATGGGGTCTTGGTATGACAGTGGTTCTGGAGAATTCAGAATCCCTGCACATATGTGAAATGCAGTGTCTGAGTTCTGCTGCTTGTCAAAGTGTACCTCCTGTGATAAGGAGATCCAGAGTATACACTGGTTGGCAAGCAAACAGCTCCAATTAGCTGTAATTCTAGCAGTGGATGTACTGTGATGTACATAAGCAAACAAAATCTCAATACCGGATCTTTACCTTATCAAGGCTGTGACCTGAAATAAAGGTATGTTGCTTCCAGATCAGCGTTATGTGGTTGATAGATATGCTACAGACACGCACGCTGAGTATCCAAAAACCCACTGACACAAAAATAATACCCTAATTGGAACTGAAATGACTCCTGATATTAGCTAGTGGGATCCTATTTCGGCCCACATCTTTGTTAGCTAGCCACTGAACAGGTACGCCGTGCTGTGAATGAAAACTGACCAGGCTACTGCTAGCCTGTCGCGCTAATGACGTCACCCGACACATGTTTCGTTCCGGGTAGGAACTTCTTCGGGGGTGGGCGGACCTATGCTCCTGCGTGCTATTTGTACACTGCGTGTCATCATGGCAACCCATAGCGTTGCTTCTATATCCAAATCATGATGCAGAGTGGGCGTAGCATCTGGAGTAAGGTACAGTAAGTAAAAGAAGGATCCTATTGTTCCATAAGACGGGTAAAACATATAGGTTTGCCTGAGTATGAAACTGATACCCTGAGGCTGGAGGAATATTTAATGGGTCACAAAGCACATGCACAATGGGTTAAAAACCATTGTAAAACAAGTGGATATGTGACATCCCTGACTTGTCAGGGGAGAAAACATAATGTCTTAACCACTGTGTTAAACTACAGAAAAAGGAGAACATAAACTGTAGGGATGTATAGACCATTGACGTTGGTCAGTGAAAAGTAATTATCCCATATAATTGTTGTACAAAGATGGAGTAATAATGCAGAACACGGATAGGCATACAGGAATTCACAGGAAATCAGTGTATACAAAGCCTTCGTTTAACCCTTTAGGTGATAAGGTCCCTAAATTATATATCCACCTGAATTCCTTTTTAAGGGGAGCCGTGTCTAGGTCCCCCTTACGTATCCCCAATTCGATCAGGTCAATACCCTGAAAGGACAAACAGGAGACATCACCCCCATGCACGGAGTTAATGTGTCTGGCCACTGGTACATCTTTTTTAGTGTTGATGGTACTGATTTGCTCCAAAATTCTCCAACGTAATTCCCGGGAGGTTTTCCCCACGTATTTCATTCCACACTTGCATGTTGCCAAATATATCACTCCTTCAGTTTTGCAGTTTATATAATTTCTCATATTATATTGCCTGGTCCCTAGGGCTCCACTGAATTGTTTGGAAGGTAGGATATATTTGCACGCCTTGCATGTACCGCATCGGTATGTGCCCACTACTTTATTGGTATCAAGCCAAGTTGACATATTAGGGCTCTGGTAGTGACTATGTACTAGTCGGTCTGCAAGGTTCGGTGGTCGTCTGTATGTTATTGACGCCTGGGGATGTAGGATTTTTTTTAAATCATCGTCCTCTAGAAGGACATGCCAGTGCCGATTTATTGTGTCTCTAATTTGTCTCCACTGTTTGTTGTAAGTCCCTATTACACGTATGGGTTGTATGTCATCTTGTTCTTTTTTCTTGGAATAAAGAAGTGTTCCCCTGTCTGTATGTTTGGCCCAATTATATTCTTTTGAGCTGTACGTTGGAACATACTTACCCTGTTACCATTTACATTGCATGTTATTGATGTCTTATATGGATATCCGGATGTTATTTATTTGGTTTAACGGGGCTTTCCTCAGCATTTAGTGAGATATCACTCACCTATGTTTGTTAAACATGCACTATTCCTTAGGTTTTAATTAGCTTGGATTTTTTCTGTTTTCTGCATATGTATTACAACTTTATTATTTTGGTTTTTAGTGAGTGCATCAGTAGGGATTTCTGTTCCCTTTATTCCAACATACTGTTTCAAACAAAATGCATTGAGGGGTATCCAGATGGACTGTAGTGGCAAAATATGTGGTTTATGGTGACCCACTTCAGGGCTGGCAAAGTTAGTACATGGGCTCGTTGAGGAATTAAAACGCCCAGTCCTACATACCTAAACATGTAGTGTATCCCGGAGATGCAACCAAACGACTCCTTTGTTACACAGACTTAGTTTCTAAATGTAAAAATGTAACTAATATATTTTAGCCCAACTGGGTATTATTCCTTATTTTCCATAAATGTAAGGCCCTTCTTTTTACCAGCTGCATACTTTACAAACGGAGGTGCACAGATAATGTGTACATTTTCCATAAATGTTAGGCCAATTTTTTTCTATGCTGCATACTTCATGGGGGCATTTAATTATAGTGTTAGATACATTCTGTCATGAAGGTAGGTAGGTTTTGGCTCAGCTGGTTTTGGCTCAGCTGGTTTTGGCTCAGCTGGTTTCTGTTTTACCAAACAGTTCCTTGGAGGTGTATGGCTCCTCCCTTCAGGATAGAGCTCCTTACCAATTCTCCAATTAGCATAAAGGTATTATACACCTCATTGGCATGTACAAAACCGAATATAAACTCTAGGAAATACAGACCATAGAATCAATGATCTTGAAGTTGTAAATGAATTAAAGTGGGGCATAAATCAGGTTTAGAGGGTATATATAATAGATATATAGGAGGGTAGGAGGAGACACATCAATGGGTATTGGGAAATATAGCAGTTAGAACACTCAGCTGTGGTTTTAGATAAATTCCTCAGTGAATACTTTATAACATCCCAGTGTCTCCGGTATGCCCGGTGTGGAGAAACAGTTTACTCAAGATCATTCACTGTCCTGTTCCTGCAGCTGATGGAACTCACATGCTGATCAGCTGTCTGTGAGTTTGCAGTAACCCCCGAGTGCGTCTCTTCGATGGTAAGCATCAGGAAAATAGTAGATATATCGATAAGACTGCAGCTCCTGGAACAATAGAAACTCAGCAGCAATTGAAAAAATAAAAAAAGTTTATTAATCTACAGATGCAGCGGCCGTTATTCGAACAAATCACAGAGCCGTTTTGTGTGTTCTGCTGTATTCCACGTAGCATTAACGCGGCCAATCGCCGCAGGCAGTGTTTATTGCAGTTGCTTTGTTTGAATTTCATTGATTCTGTTTCTTTGTGTGCAATGAAATGCAATGAAATGAATGAATTGTCATGTGTACAGTACTGTGCTACTGTGTCAATTTCAGGTGTTTAAAAACCAGAACACTAAAATGCCATTTTCTGCACTAGTCTGCACTCGCGTCTAAAGACGGTAAGGTTGGAAGAAATCACGCACCATGACATGGGTATTCTGAGGTATACAACGTGTGAAGAGCTAGAATAACAGACGCTGCATCTGTACATAAAAAGTTACACAAACATGAACAAAACTAAGAACTCTCCTCCCACGTGTTTCCTCCTGAGAAAGCGCCATAGGGGGGCGTGAAACACATGGGAGGATAGTCTTTAGTTCTGTTCGTGTTTGTGTAACATTTTATGAAGATCAATAAACGTTTTTTATTTTTTAAATTGCTGATGAGTTTCCATTTTTCCAGGAGCTGCAATCGAATCGAATCGAATCGAAAATTGAAATATTCTACACCTCATTGACAGTCTACACATGTATGTATGTATGTGTATGTATGCTATTTATATAGTGCCATTAATGTACATAGTGCTTTACAGTAGTAATACATGTGACAATCATATAAATACCAAATAATACAAATAACAGATCATGGGAATAAGTGCTTCAGATATAAAAGTAACTTTTAGGAAGAGGAGTCCCTGCTCTGAAGAGTTTACAATCTAATTGGTAGGTAGGAAGAACATACAGAGACAGTAGGAGGGCATTCTGATAAGTGCGTCTGCAGGGGGCCAAGCTTTATGGCGCATGTGTATATTATTAGCCAAGGTGCTACTCATATGCATCTTTAAGCATGTGTCTTAAAGTGGGTTTTAACGGTGGATAGAGAGGGTGCTAGTCGGTATTGAGGGGAAGGGCATTCCAGAGGTGTGGGGCAGTCAGTGAGAAAGGTTTAAGGTGGGAGAGGACTTTAAATACAAAGGGGTAAAGAGAAGGCATCCTTGAGCAGAATGCAAGAGTCGGGATGGTGCACAGCGAGAAATAAGGGCTGAGATGTAGGGAGGGGCAGAAGAGTGTAAAGCTTTAAAAGTGAGGAGGAGAATTGAGTGCCGGATGCAGGATTTTATAGGTAGCCAGGAGAGACATTTCAGCAGGTGAGACACGGAGAAAGATTTAGAAAAGAATAGAGTGATTCTGGCAGCAGCGTTTAGGATAGATTGTAAGGGAGACAGGTGAGATGCAGGAAGGCCGAACAGCAGGAGGTTACAGTAATTGAGACGGGAGAAAGCGCATCCGAAAGCGGGACCGGTGTCGGAGGATCTTGCCGGAAGTCCGGCGGCTGCCTGGGTCCTACACACAATGAGCACCGGCAGGGAACTACGCGTTTCGCAAGTAATGCTTCGTCCCGCTGTCGGACGCGCTAACCGGGAGTTCATCGGGAAGGAAAGGGTCTACCGGATAGACCTACGGCTGGCTGTGGGCTGTTTTTCGTTGTGTGTGAGTGCTCCAAAGTTTTATCTTTATTGCTGGAATAATTTTTTTATTGTTACTAATCCAGGCTCTGCCTATTTCTTGTTATATGGGCACCTGGGAGAGGAGCTAACCACACCTTGTCTCCACTGTGAGATACTGAGAAGGAGACGTGACTGATCATAAAAAGACTGGCAGCACTTATTCACTGAGGGAAGGGGCTCACACAAGGCCGTGTGAGTTGTTCTTTCATTTTTTATATCCCCCACTGCTGGAGCATTTATATGCAGTGATCCATTTTTCCATCCGCCTCTGATGGAAGGGTCTCACATAAGGCCGTGTGAGTCACTGAAACATATGATTATTGTTCCATTACTTTATTATTGTCATATTATCAAGTGAACACCTCTTACTCCCTTCCCCCTTCCCTTTTCCACTTCCTTCCCCTTCCCCTCCCCCCCCCTCCACCCCCCTCCCTCCTTCCACCATTGTACAATAGGACAGACTGTGTCCATTTAATACATGCATTAATTCTATGTGTTTTTATTATCTCTTTATTTTCTGAGATCAACATCTTGCGCTGACCGCTACACCGTATCCACATACTTCACAAAGTCTTAGGTTCTAAATGTAAAAATGTAATTATTATATTTTGGCCCAGTTGGGAGTAGTACAGGAATTTTTCTTTGTTTTCCATAAATGTAAGGCCAATCCTTTTTCCAGCTGCATACTGCACAAAGGGAGGAGTGCCGGTAATATGCACAGTATTTATATCTAGGAGAGTGCCTACAGAATTTGCAGAGACACAATTTTAACTAACACTTAAACCTGTGACTATGACACTAAACCCATGGCACTGAAATGTAACTACCACAGGTGGAAATTTTAGTTTTGCCAAAACGCATTTGTTTTGGATTTGTAAAATATTATGTATAAAACTCAAAATAGGCAGACAAATTTAATATTAAAATTTTTAAAATAATATTTGGGGTATTTAATATTCCAGTCTCTATGATCATCACACAGGGTGATCATGAAATGTTTCATCTCTCTACTATACTAATAGAGGGAGCAGCACTCACCATTGTTACGCTCTGTGAAGATGACACATATGGTATGTAGCCGTGTACCCTCTTACCTCCGGTGCCAGGGAGGGGGACGGCTGCGGTGTATGGGAGTGGCGGAGCACCGCGAAGTACCCGGCAAGTGGGGGCCACCATCTTTTAGTTTGCACATGCGCAATCGCAGCCGCACGCATGCACAGAGAGGCGAGAAGTTGCAGCGGCCATTTTAGGTTTGCGCATACGCAGTGGAGTCTTTGCACATGCGCAGTCCCCAGAGTTGCGGCAGCCATCTTAGTAGAGGCTACGCAAGGGACTACATGTCCTAGGAGCCTGAGGGACATGCAGGTATAATGTTGTCACAGTTTGTCAGGTACAGCGAATTACAGGCAGTTACTGGAGTTTCTGGAGTTACTGGCAGTTACTGGCAGTTGGAAGAAGGGGAGAACAGTTGATGTATTGTCCAGGGAGCAGTGCTCCCCTGGACTAAGACTAGGTTTGTCCCTAGGTCCAGCTAGGTCCTAAGTCCCCTTTTTGATTGTGGCTGCTATAGGGAAGACCCCATACAGGGACGCTAACCTTTAGCCTTATAGTGTCAGGTGTAGCACCAGCGAAGAAATGCCACGTGGTGAGCTCCAGCCTGCGGTTTGGGATCTAACCACAGGCAACCATAGAATGTGACCCCGAACCAGAGACAGTAGTAATGGTGAGTGAGCCAGGCGGGTACCCCGAGAACCCAGATTCCGTGACCAAACCAAATCAGGATCCTATGGAAGGAACCTTTTCTAGTTCAAATGGAGACTGGTGCGCACCTCCCAAAGGAGCAACGGTAATGGGTCCATGCCACAAGTAGCCTCACCAATAGCTTCAACAAGCCGTCCCCATGAGCCAAGAAGCCTGAGCTTTGTTCCTCAAAGAGACTTTGTGGAGACTGGTTCACCCTTTATGAGAGGAACAGGGCTTTTGTAACGCATAGCTCACCACAAACGAGGCGCGACCACGAGGCTGAGGTAGGGATTGGTATAGAATGCCGACCACAACCACGAGGGCGCGTCTAGAGTGTAGGATAGTCTTGCAGGCCGGATCAGGGTAGTAGAGGACAGCGTAAACGTGATACTTGCCAAGTCTAGGAGTGTAGAGTAGTGGATCGTTGGAGTACGTAGCCGGGGTCAGGATTGGAGAGAGTAGAGTAGTCGTAGAGCCAAAGCCAGGGTCAGTGCAGGAGAAAGCAGCATCGTTGTATACCAAAGCCAGGGTCAGTGCAGGAGAGAGTAGAGTCATCGTATCCAAAGCCAAGGTCAGTGCAGGAGAATAACACAAGGTCCAAGGTTCCATGCAAGGTCAGGCAGCAAGGTAAGGCAGACAGATATGGAGTAGCGAGGGTAAGCGTCACACACAGAAGTTATGCTCGGCCAGGTATGGGAGTGCAGACAGCATATTTAAAGGACCTCCCACCAATGGGAGGCATCCAATAAGTCGGGCTGTGGTTCCTGATAGGCTGCTGGATCATGCAGGTGCATGATATTGCACAGACAATTGAGACCGCATTAGAGAGTGCATGTGCGCCGCGCGCAACCCACGCGTCACGCTGGCAACCCGGTCACGCACTGTCATCGCGCGCCACGACACCCACGCCAGTACGGGTGCAGAGACTAGAGGCAGGACCCGCGGGGACAGAGGAGGAGCGCAGAGCACAGCCGTGCTGCATAGTTCTGACGTCAGGGTAAGGGTGGGAATGAGGGGCGGGGACCGCAGACCGACGGGGAGACCGCGCACGCGCATCAACTCCAGAGGACTGGGAGCATGCCTATTGCCCAGAAAAAGAAGAGGTCGACGGAACCTGCACAGTGCGCGGGCACTGTGCGTAAGTACCACCGTTAGGTTGCCTCTCTTGTGTGTCACAGGAACCAGATGAGCGAGTAAGGGTTAAGGGGACAGAAGCACCAGAACGGCAAATCCTCACAGTACCCCCCCCCCCCCCTCTATAAGCAACCTCCGGGCGACTCCATGAAAGCTTCTCTGGAAAATTCAAATGGAAGTTCCTGATCATCCTTGCCACATGAACCGATGACTAAGAACCAACGATCTCTCCTCAAGACCGAATCCCTTCCAATGAATGAGATAATGCAAGGAACCTCGAGAAAATTTGGAATCCAGGATAGATTGGATTTCGTATTCGACCCTTTCCTTGTCTTCCGATACGGTAGTTGCACAAACGCTACTTGAGCCTTCAAGACAATTTTGAATGCAGTGCGAACTCCACTGAATAGGTTCCTTGCTCTACCAATCAATCCATGGATTATGAACTTGTAACCAGGGTAGTCCCAAGATTACTGCAATTGAGGGAGTGTGAATGGCATTCAAACAAATATCTTCCACATGGTTATTTACAGACCTTAGCTGAATAATCTGGGTCTCCAGCGAGATGAATGCAGGTTGAAGTGGTCTGCCATCAATGGCCTCCAAGGCGATACGGTTCCTCTTGCACACTAAAGGGATCTTGTGGTGCTCTGCAAAACTCTGATCAATAAAGTTGCCCCCAGCACTCGAATCAAGGAAGGCCATATTGGAGACAGAAAATCCTTTACCGGACCAGGAGATAGGCACAAGGATCTTTGTGGGATTAGAAGTAGCTATAGGGGTTAGAGAGATCGTTCCCAATGAGACTCCCCTAGGCCTCATGGGAACCTTGCGTATCCTGCCTTGTTGGGACAAGAGAAAGCGAATTTTCCAGGACCCCCACAATACAGACAAAGTCCAGCATTTATGCGGTGTTGTTTCTCAGTGCGCGAGAGTGTAGTGACTCCCAATTGCATAGGTACAGATGAGTCTGGGACAGGAAATTCAAACTGACCCACCTGGTTGGGGCTTATGCTGGAAGGAGCCGTGCGATGAAGTTGTCTCTCAATCCTTCTGTCCTGGAGGCGATGGTCCACCTTGATGCAGACCGCAATGAGATCCTCCAGATTGGTAGGCCGATCGTGAGTCGCAAGTTCATCTTTCACAGTCTCAGACAATCCCTGCCAAAAGGCAGCAGACAATAATTCTCCATTCCAATCCGTCTCTGCAGCAATAGTCCTAAACTCGAGTACATAACAGGCGATGGAACGGCTACTCTGAGAAATAAAGAATAGAGTAGAAGCTGCAGATATCTTTCGACCTGGTGTATCAAGAACCCTGCGGAACTCCTTGGTAAAAGCTCCAATGCTTTGGGTGAGGTCGGATCTTCACTCCCAGACGGGGGAAGCCCAGGCAAGAGCATCATCTATGAGGACAGAGATTATGTAGGCTACCTTGGAACGGGAAGAAGAGAAGCGGGAAGAATTCATCTCAAACTGAATGAAACATTGGTGAAGGAAACCCCAACACTCGTGAGGATTTAACCCCATACCGATTGGGTGTGGGAAGTCGGGGTTCAGACAGATAAGCAGGCATGAGAGGGGTACTAGTGACCGATTGCACGGGGTCTGTGCGTGGCCCTTGTACATGGAGGGATAAAGTTCTAAAGTCCTCCCGGAGGGTTCTCAAATATTGGTCATTCGACTCCCATTTATTTTCAAGACTTGACAGGGCATTGGCGTGCATGCTCAGGACTCTTCCTACCTCAGTGGGGTCGTAGTTTGTTTGCCAAGCATACTGTAACGCGTAGCTCACTACAAACAAGGTGCGACCGCGGGGCTGAGGTAGGGATTGGTATAGAATGCCGACCACAACCGTGAGGGCACGTCTAGAGTGTAGGATAGTCTTTCAGGCCGGATCAGGGTAGTAGAGGACAGCGTAAACGTGATACTTGCCGAGTCTAGGAGTGTAGAGTAGCGGATTGTTGGGGTATGTAGCCGGGGTCAGGATTGAAGCGAGTAGAGTAGTCGTAGAGCCAAAGCCAGGGCCAGTGCAGGAGAGAGTAGAGTCATCGTATTCCAAAGCCAAGGTCAGTGCAGGAGAATAACACAAGGTCCAAGGTTCCAGGGAAGTCAGGCAGACAGACACAGAGTAGCAAGGGTAAGCGTCACACACAGAAGTTATGCTCGGCCAGGTATGGGAGTGCAGAGAGCATATTTAAAGGACCTCCCACCAATGGAAGGCATCCAGGAAGTAGGGCTGCAGTTCCTGATAGGCTGCTGGATTGTGCAGGTGTGTCCTATTGCACAGCCAATTGAAACCGCATCAGAGAGTGCGTGTGTGCCGCGCGCAACCCGTGCATCACGCTGGCGACCCAGTCGCGTGCTGTCATCATGCATTATTACACCCGCGCCAGTACGGGGGTGGAGAACAGAGGCGGGACCCGCGGGGCAGAGGAGGAGTGTGAAGCACAGCCGCTCCGCGTAGTTCTGACGTCAGGGTGGGAATGAGGGGCGGGGACCACAGACCGACGGGGAGACCGCGCACCGTGTATGTGTCGCACGTCAATGCCAGAGGACCGAGAGCGCACTCTGTGCCCAGAAACAGAAGAGGCCGACAGAACCCATGCAGTGCCCGCGCGCCGTGCGTAAGTACCACTGTTAGGTTGCCTCTCTTGAGTGTCACAGGAACCAGATGAGCGAGTAAGGTTTAAGGGGACAGAAGCACCAGAACAGTGGATTCTCACAGCTTCAAGCCCATGATAGCCTCTCCCAAGAAGGAATCGATGAAGAAGGGGCTCACAGAAGCCAGCGAGTGAGACGCCCTCCTACTAGAGTGGCATATGACTCATTAGGGGCCCCTCAATATGAGTCTCAGCAGCTGTCTCGGAGTTTCGGTTATCACCATGCTCACCGAAAAATTTAATTTGGTTTAGATTATTTTAGATTTAGATTAATTGTTCTGCATTTTCATTATATTACTTCTGTGTATATACAATGTTCCCAAGCAGGTACTTTGCATTCTCCACCAGGGGGAGGATTTATCCGTGTCCCCTCTAACCTCTAGTGCTGGGGAGAGGGACGGCTGCGGTGTATGGGAGCGGCGGAACTCCGTGGCATACCAGGCAAGTGGGGGCCGCAATCTTGTTTGCGCATGCGCAATTGCAGCAGTGCGCATGCGAAGAGAGGTGAGAAGTTGCGGAGGCCATTTTAGGTTTGTGCATGTGCAGTGGAGTATTTGCGCATGTGCAGTCCCCAGAGTTACAGCGGCCATTTTAGAAGAGGCTCCGCAAGGGACTACATGTTCTAGGAGCTTGAGGGACATGCAGGTAGAATGTTGATACAGTTTGTCAGTTACAGACAGTTACAGGCAGTTATTAGAGATACTGTCAGTTACTGGCAGTTGGAAGAAAGGGAAAACTATTGAAGTAGTGTCCTGAGAGAAGTGCTCCCCTGGACTAGGACAAGGTTTGTCCCTTAGGTCCCAGCTAGGTCCTAAGTCCCCTTTTAGATTGTGGCTGCTATAGGGTAGACCCCAGAAAGGGACGCTACCCTTTAGCCTAAATAGTGTCAGGTGTAGCACCAGCAAAGATATACCACGTGGTGAGCTGCAGCCTGCAGTTTGGGATCAACCACAGACAACTATAGACATTGGGGACGCCCTACAGCTGGAGCTCCTCAAGAGGTGGATGCCTATGTGGACCAGAGAGAGAGGATTAAGTAGATGTTGTGGGAACAGATGGATCCTTTTTGCACATTCAGCAGTACCTGGCTACAGGAGTGCCCAGGGAGGAAAAGTGCACCAATGGTCCACAGGGGTAGCTCACTCCCTACACATGGGTGGGACTAACTCTCTTTGGGGGAGGACACCAGGGGTATTAGGGCCACGCACACTAGGTACTTTGGGGGACACTCACCCTGTGTTGTTATTATTATTTTGTGTGTGTTATATTGTGTAACCCATATTCCCCCCCTCCCAGACACAGATGCTATATCTAGGATGTGTGAGGGCTGGTTACATGTGCTTGAGTGGTGCGTACCTGCAGGTTACAGGAGGACCTGAGCTTCCCGCGATGATGTTGGGGACACAGGAGAAGGCTTCTGGGGTAGTTGCCTCATTCTTTAGTGGTGGTGCAGCGCCTCCATCCTCTATACATTCCCAGGGATACGGGGTAGGGCCTGTATAGAAGAAATGACCCTGGTCCCAGGGTGGATGCTCCAGAATCACACACAGTCTCGAGTAAAATCAGCAATGTCTCTTTATTGTCTCTAGCTCGCACACAGCAGCCTTGGCAGCACAGAGCAGCAACAACAACAGCAACAACAACAGCACACCAGGAGATCCTAAGGTGTACAGCCGTTCTCCTCTCCTCTTCTTTCCTCCAAGAGGTACTCCGACAGGATGGTCTGTGAGGGGCCTCAATACCCCAATGCCCACCTCAGAGGGTATCCTCTGGGTGGGGATAGATTCTCCCCATCACCCCCTCATCGGGGTGAGGGGCATTGGTCCAACGGAGCTCCGCTCACTCTCCAAATGTATTAGGTCAGAGTTCTCTCTCTCTCTTGCTTGCTCCCAGGACGGAGCTTGATCTACTCCTCTCCTTCAACTCCCAGGACAGACAGACTATCACTCACAGGAACCGGTTGCTAAATAGAGTCAGCCCCACCCCTCATGATGTCAGCAGAACCTCCCCTCTGTCTCTTGCCGGCAGCAGAGTCAGGGGCCTGCATCTATCACTCAGGGCAGGGCGGGAAGGGGGAAAACCCATGATTACTACTGGTGCCTGCCCTTAACAGGACTTACCACAGTAGGAGAAAGACATGTATAGCCTGTGCTGTTTACAGGGGACTACACTCTCCCTCTGGTGGAATCCAATGTTCCCCACTTGGACCTAATGTTAGCAGTACCATCCTGCGGTGAACAACCTGGGAACACAAAACACATATCATGCAGTTTATTAGTCATAACATATGCTCATATGAGGTAGAAAGACAACACCGGTTACTCCCAACGTGGAGAACCCTAACTGTAATGTTTTGGATCAGGTTTCCTTACTTTCCTGCCATTGTGATCCGTAACGGTCACAAAGAAGGACTGGACCGACCCATGCTCCGGTCGATATATTACACTGTGCATGTATATGCACCGTCCTATACTCCAGATCCTGACCAACTCACTTATCCGGTCCTCATTATGATAACCAGCTATACTAAATTTTGTTCAGAGATATTCTTGTATGACTTCTCGGAGCCAACTACCTCTGTTCTCCTCTCTTTCTCTCATTATGGGCTCAGGCACATAAGGGTATTCGTATCCATGGGACTGCCTATACCTAGCCACTATGGCTGAAAATATGCCCTTGTATTCTCCAACGTCTTAGCGTGAAAATACACCGTCTGCCGACTCGGGATGACTTCACACCTCCGGAGGATTTAACCCACTCTTATAGCGCTGATGATCTGGGAAAACAAAATGGTGGACGAGCTCGGAGGAAAGCAGTAATTGAGTCAGACAGTGAAGCTTTGTCAAAAACTGTTCTCCTGTTTATTGAAGGGTATACAGCCAGTTTATATAGCAAACTTGAGCATAGAAAAAACACACATATGAGAACATACTTCCCCTTTCACTTCACAGTCTGTCTATCTCAGCAAAATGACAGTTAGACAGTTTATGGTCTGGGAAAGGGGCTCAATACAGAGTTAGGAGGCCGTTAAGGAAATGTCAGCATGTTGTGTAATGCATTCTTGTGTAACTTATGCCCAATATGGCTGAAGACAAGTTCCTGTTTTCTATAGGGCAAAATAAGTCTGAACAAATACAGTTCAGCTAGCGATAAGTAGGTGATAGGTCAGGTCACTTTCTCAGACTGCCTGGACAGCACAATTACGTATGGCATATAGCATGTGGTTAGTTCCTGAGACTTAAATGTTAGTACAGAATAGTTATAGAAAAATGGTTATCCAGCAATCAAAATGGAGTCCCCCCTTATATGCACATTTTCAATGGCTCTGTCAGCTCAGCTCAACTTAGTGAGCTTACGGTGACCCGCCCTGCTTGGCACTACCCAAAACTCGGGTTCTATAGGAGCAATCTCATCATACAATATACTGGGGCCCTAGGGCTGAATGAGTTTCTGCTCTATCTCCCGGTACCTATGATCTATCTCGTCCTCCACCTCCTGGGGAGTAAAGGCACCTGCCGCCCACCAATGATCAACTATGTTGTTTTTAATGAGCAGGAACTGCGTACGGTCCATACCTTCATGGTACCCAGTGAACAGGGGTGCCCACCATTTGTCACTGTGCTCGTACTCTGTGGAATGGCTAGTATTCTCTACCTCTGACTCTGCTTCGGACGAGACACCGGACGTCCCCGCCTCTGTAGAGCGTGAGCAATCTCTCCTCCCTTGGCATTGAAATACCTGGTAGGGTTCATCTTATGAACCACCGTACTGACAGACCCAGCCTCTGCTGGAGTGGGGGACCTTCGGGCTCTCCCTCTAGCTGTAGGAGAAAATGGCACAGGGTTAGGCACACGTATCACATTCACAGAAAAAAGACGGTGTGAAACAGCGCTATATATATATTAATAAAAACACTTAAATAGTGAACAATACTGGCAGCCAGGTAAAAACTGACAGTACAGTCAGTCAGAGAGCATGGAAAAAAAGAGTGAACCGGCGCCACAAATAATAAATTGAAAACCAAACCAAAATGGTGTATAGTCCAAATAGAGTCCTAGTGAGGCTGGTAGTCAAGGATTCTCACATCAACGACGTGATATGTGGAGAAAGAAAAAGAACAAATTATGGTGCAGTAAGTCAACCACTAAGACTAAAAAACAGACTGACAACACAAGACAAACAAGACAGACAAACGAAAATACACTAGCACGGCTTAATAATAAAGACAAAGCTAATTTATTACTGGGTGTTGAGGGTGAAAGTGACAAGCATCCGGAGGGCTAAAATTGAAAACCCTACTCACAAGATGCTAGATATAAACAGGCAACAGACTGGAAACATGCTGCTGGGCTTCCAAGATGGCGACCGGAGCACTCTCACTGGCGTCCTCACGTGACAGAGGTGGAAGGTGGGTCACACGAATAACGGGACTTCCGGGCGGATGTGACGTCACGCCCACTAAAGTCCCACCGCAGACGTTCCTCTTTCACTGTTCCTCCGCAAGTGCACCACGATTACACCACGGCTCCACTGCTGAACTGCAAACTGCAAACTTCTCCACAGGCCAGGACAAAGTTCTAAAAACACTCAAAACTTCCCGACGCGTTTCGTACGCATGCGCGCACTTCTTCAATGCGTACAAAACGCGTCGGGAAGTTTTGACTACCAGCCTCACTAGGACTCTATTTGGACTATGCACCATTTTGGTATTGGTGACAGGGCAGGGGCAGTGGCCGGGGCGATGGAGCTAGGGGTTGGGGCAAGGGCAATGTTCAAGTCAGTGTCCAGCAAGCGGGTAATACCGCGACCAAGGGACGCTTTCTTGGGTGCTTTTTCCGCCATACTTCGCGCTTCTCTCGATGGGCCTCGGCTCTTCAGGGTGGCCATTGCAGTGGCCATGGCTACTCTCCATTTGGAGAACAGCGCTCCCGGGCCTCTCTTTCCGTCAGGCCCGGAAGTGACGTCATCAGCGGAATCTCCATCCGCTCCTTGGTCACGCACCGGTAGTGCGTCGAGGACCGGAAGGGGCGGTGGTGGAGCATCTGGTTCACGGATGGACAAGTAGGCCGCAAGCCTCTCCTTCTCGTCCTCCGCGGTGGCTGTCTTCACCTGGCGGGAGTAAGGGGGTGGTGGAGTCTCCTTACCGCACCGCTGCTGTTTGGTGATCTTGGGGTCCTCTGGAGTCATCTCGGACACCATCTCCGCCGCACTGGGAGTCACCACGGCTGTGGAACTTCTACGGGCCTCAGGCCGCATCAGCGCTCACCGTCGGAAGGTGTCCAGACTCGTCTGCTCCTCTTTGTCACCGCTGGGGTGGTTCACCGGTAGGCGCATCGCCACCGATGGTACGCCAACATCTTCCTCTGAGGATTTCCCGATCAGATCCTCCGCAAGGGAGTCACCGGGTTCTTCTGCGATACAACCAGTGGGTATTGGTACGAAACGGGCCCACTCCGGTACCTCCACTGCGGCCGCGCTCTTCTCCGCCGACGGTTCTCTCGGCTCTGTAGCTGGCTGGGCCTTGGTTCTTCCAACTTGGTTGCAACGGGGAACTAGGGAAGCCTTGTCTTTCATCTCCGCCACCTCCGTTAGTGTTCCCGGAGAGGCATCCCGTGGGGTCTCGATCAGTGGCCATGACTCGTTAGGCCACAGGTAAAATGTTTTTACAAATTACAGAATGAAACTATTACTTCAAAACAGGTAAAGTTTCAACGTGACAAAATTGATTACGCAACAGGCTGTTATAGAAATTGGAAAAAATCTAAACAAGATTTTGAAAGATCTAAATCTAATAAAGATAAATACACAAAAGATTATTCCCACAAAATTCCATCCACTTACAGGAAAACCATCCCCAGTAATACCAATAGAACTATTGTTAACGAGCCAGTGCAATTTGTGTCACCAAAACCACAAAGGAAATCTCATACACAACCTAAACCCAATGTGGTTAGACAAACATCTAGATCGAATGTGAAAGTAGCAACTACCAGTTCTCAAAGTGCACCAATACCACCTACTAGTTCCCAAAATCAATTAGAGAAGGATATGGATAATATTTTTGATCAATACAACCATCATAATAAATACCAGCCCCTGATTGATTTAGACAGAGAACGACATCCTACTGCCTCCGGTCGTGAAGAAGAGAGGGCAACGTTCTCTTTTTTAGATTGGAGACAGTCCAAGGACACCAAAAATGCCAAAGAAGCAATAAGGGACCTATTAGGGAGAGATGGGCCCACAAGGGACACACACAACAAAAAACGAAAAAACACCTTAGAGGAACGAGAGGAGGGCGAAAGAATGGAAAAGGTAACAAAACACTAAAATTGAAATCTACACACAACAATATATTCAATATTAGTAAATACCTAGTTACAGCCAAAGAGAAATCTTTATTATCGAAGGGATTATCTTTTGCTCCAGTTACCGGCCCTGATAGCTTTAAGTTGTACATAGATATTCAACGCTATGTACGAAAGCTATGCCTCAAGAAATATTTTCTTAGGGATGCGCTAACGAGAACAGATGGAAATAGTCAACTACCCATCTCTACTGCATCCCCAAAGAATAAAACATTCAAAAATCCATCAACGTTCTTCCCCAAATTTGTGAGTGGTCCATTTGTGGATACATTTGCCCAAATGGTCACTGATGATATTGAAGTTCAAAGCCGTAATTTCAAAATTAAACATGACAATCTCAGTGTGGATGATAAAAAAATCTTACGTGCACTTGAGGAAAATGATGCGATTATTATAAAACCTGCTGACAAGGGGGGGGGGGGTTGGTCATTATGGACAAATCATATTATATCGAAGAATCTCTTAGGATTCTGGGAGATGTGTCCACTTACCAACCCCTCCCCTCTGACCCCACTATTTCATATCAACAATCACTTTGTAAGTTCCTCACTAAAGGTTTAGATCAACAAATCATCAGAAAACAAGAATTTGATTTTCTTTATAATTCACACCCACGTATTCCTTTATTTTATATCATACCTAAGATTCATAAGAATCTAGAATTTCCCCCTGGCCGACCGATAATATCGGGAATACAATCTTTAACTTCACATTTATCCCAGTACATTGATAATAAACTCCAATCATACGTTGTGCAGTTACCCTCCTATGTAAGTGACACTACCCACATATTGCAGACCCTTAAGGACATCCAATGGAAGTCACATTATTATTTTGTCACAGCTGATGTTAGTTCTTTATACACTGTTATTAACCACACACAAGGATGTAAAGCAATTTCAGATACATTAGATAAAGATCCGAATATGTCCACAGATCAAAAAACATTTATAATTTCTGGTATTCAATTTATTTAAATCACAATTTTTTTAATTTTATGTCTAAGTATTATTTACAAATATTACCGCCATGGGTACCAAATTCGCTCCTAGTTACGCAAATTTATTTATGGGTAGCTGGGAAGAACATCACATATGGTCCAGTTGCCCTTTTTGAGCGGATTTGGTCCTGTGGCGGCGCTACATAGATGATATTATTTTTATATGGTCAGGCACTTTAGAGCACTTAGAAAAATTCAAACAGTATATGAATAACAACACATATAATTTGACATTCACTTTTAATTCTAGTCCAACATCTATAGAATATTTAGATTTACTCATTTCGGCCATTAATGATCAAATAGAAACTCGAACTCACTTTAAACCAGTACAGGCAAATAATTACCTCCATGCACACAGTCACAATAACCCATCTTGGGTTAAAAACATACCCAAAGGACAATTTATTAGACTAAAAAGAAATAGCTCATGTGCTGAAATATTCCAAAATCAAGCTAAAGTTTTAAAGAAAAAATTTCTGGAAAGAGAATATCCTTCCAAAGATCTTGACAAAACGATAACTGAAGTGGCAGCAATGGAAAGATCTAATCTTCTACAATATAAAAACAAAGATAGAAATAAATCAGCTAATCTTAGTTTCATAACACAATACAATCAGATGGCACCAAATATAAGGAAAATATTTAAAAAATATTGGCCTATCCTCAAAAAGGATAAAGAACTTGAAGGCATTCTGCCAGAACATCCTCAGATTGTATTTACTAGAGCACCAAACATCGGACGCAAATTAGCCCCCAGCTGCCCATCTTTACAAACAAAGTTACGTAATACAGTCATAAATAAAGGATATTTTCCATGTCATAGGTGTACTGCGTGCAAATATAGTATAAAAACATCTAACTACACATCAGATAAGACATCTAAAAATTATATAATTCAACAACACATCACTTGTAAAATTAATTTGTAGTATACCTATTGGAATGTCCATGTGGTCTGCAATATGTGGGAATGACTACTAGACCTGTCCAAAGACGCATATATGAACACATATATAACATTAGGAGAGGGTTAACAACGCACAACGTATCGCATCATTTTCAGCAAGTGCACAATCAGGATCCCACTGGTTTGAAATGTATGGCAATTGAAACTATTACTCCAAATTGGAGAGGAGGAAACGCTGTGAGCCAACTGGGGAGACGTGAGTCCTATTGGATATACGAACTAAAGACACTATCCCCACTAGACCTCAACGTTGACTTCGATTTAAAATCCTTTTTGGTAAATTAATTCTAAGTGTCATTTGTCCATTTTGTTTTGTTCTTTTCTTTCATATCAATGGTTGTTGTAGAGATAATAAATTTCATTGTATAAACCTTTGGATTCCAGATAATCTTAATTTTGAATTTTAAATTTTATATGGGTTATTGTCTTGAATGTATAAATGTATGTAACATGGAAGACATCTTGTAAGCACCATCACTTTAGTATCACAAACAAATTTACAATTTTTATTGAATAACTTTATTCACTTATTATAAGCTACTTATTCACTTTTTATTAGTTCACCCATTTAATGTCACTTATATAAATCATTATTTATAAAAAGAGCATTATTATTAACATATTGGATTATTATTATCAGCATATTATATGTCACTTCATTTTTCACCATTATAGTTTAATTTACCACACAGTACTAATATTATTCACACTATAATTAAATATTATCACTTTTTCAAATTATACACTATATACACAGTTTAGAATATATTTCATAGTTTTATATCTTATATATTATATCACACACCACATAGTCAGATTAGGTTTTGTATTAATTAGTCACATAATTATAGCGCTTAGATTTGTTAAAGCACTCATCACATTATTTGTCATACTTCATTTATCAGCTGAGATCGTCATTTTAACTTTGTGTTTTATTTATTTTTTGCTATTAAGTTACACTGCGCATGTGTGGACAAATGGACATTGGTTTCCACATAACATTGAATGCGCATGTGCAACAATCTAATTAGGGTGATTTTTGGACTCAATTGGACACCTATAAAAGAGGACACTATGGCTCACATCCTTAGAACCCCTGAGGAAGAGAGCAGCTCGCGCTCGAAACTCGTAGGGTTAATTTGTTGGGACACAAACCACTACGCCTGAGTTGCTTCCAGTGCCGTGACGAATCAGCTGTTTATCAGCTTGTAGTTAGAATCAACACGAATCTGCAGCGGTGAATCTGCCACCAGCCACGAGGAGGAAGGAGCGCCAAGGGGAAGTAAGCCCACGCAGCCTGACGTGCGTAGCTGACATCCTGGCCCCGAACCCGGTGTAATAGCTGTGTGAGCAGCACGAATCTGCTGCGTTTCATCTACCACCAGCTGCGAGGAGGAACGAGAGCCAGGGGAGTAACACACGCGGTCTGGCGTGTGCAGCTATCATCTCGGCCCTGAACCCTGTGCAGTAGCTGTGTGAGCTGAAAAGAGAGGGGATACTCTCAAATATATCCACCGCCTGCTTTTATCTTTCGTCCGGTGAGTGGGCACTCCACCTGGTGTAGCTGATTATTGGTCCCATACCAATTGTCCTTTAAATTGTCATAGAATATTTGTGTTTATATTATTTGTATATGTTTTTTATGTCCAGTGTTTTTAAACTATTTTATTAAATGTTGTAATATTCCTATCACCCTTGATCTCAGCTGATATATATTTATTTTAGTATTAATGTTATATTATATGTTGTTTGTCTCTTATACATACAGTATTATACTATGTTTTGTGTTTTTTTACATTTTCTTTAAGCACATCTCTACCGTCTGGAACCCATACCGGTTTCTTCCTGTTGGTGAATATATCCTTTATCTGCCGGCGCCTTTTTAATACTATATTTCTTCTCTCACAGGTAAAACGTGCCGCATTGAGGGCATCGTGCCTTGGTGCTTGGGACCGCTCCGGGTATCCCGCAGTGAACGCACAGACACCGGAGGTATTCGTGCTCCGCTACCTCCACTACCAGTAAGCCTCCTGGTAGCTGGTAGATTGTGGTGCTCATCTCGGACATTGTTAGCTCAGGGGTGGAACAGTTTAGTGTTTCAGCTCCTTGCTCCTCGAATGCCAGGCAGAAGTGAAGCTCTTCGTCCTTGCTTCTGGCCCCTCCCTCTGCTGGGGAGGACGCTTCTGATTGGCTCTCCTGGTGCCCCCTCCCTCTGGTGGAATCCAGAGGCGGGGCAATCCTTTTTTCAGTGTGACGTGGCCTGGTTTGTGGACCAGTCACAGCACAGGTGGGTGGGCTTTCGACTTTCGCGCCGCTCCGCTACTCTTGCAGGGGATCTGGGTTTGGCGCCAAACCCCTGCACATTTCCCGCCACATTTCTCATACAGTCTTTTTGCACGATTCACGTGCGCGTTCCAGGATTGGCGGGAAACGCCATTTTAGGTCGGCTGCTATCTGCTGGGCCGGGGATGGCGCGTTTGTCGCAATTTTGGGTTTTTCCTTGCTCCGCGGAGCACATGTAGTGACGGCCGCCATCTTCGATGAGCCCACCACATGTAAATGTGCACTACGCTCAGTGTCTACGGTGCAACATGATCCTAGACACTGGCTGTACCCACTGACACTTTCTGATACTCTCTGCATGTTCAATCTGTTGCCCACTAATATGAGGTGGCATACCCCAGGCTAGGCAGAACTCCTTCTGTTCCGTCAAGTGCTCTGTGGTGCGTTTTATGTGGGTGCTAGCTAGTGTACCAGGCATCTCCCTAGGTACGGGCATCCCTACTTTCGGCCACTCATAGTGCGGGCCCTGGGCCATGGTCCCTGGACACGTTAGCAGGCTAAACTCCAAGTTGCCTCACACTATCTGCCTCAAGGGACTAGGACAGCTATAGCTATGCACCCATCTTACGCCACCCTCTTAGGGCACCCAGGGCGTACTGTACGGGAGCTGAGGTCCACGCTCCCCTGACTACCCCCGGTATGGCATGCCCTACTTTCTTTAGCACTTGACCGGAGAGTGCACATTACTCTTCCCGCTCTGTTTCGCTGTAATCCTGGCCTGTTCTGGATCTCAGCAGCTCGCCTCCAAATGTAACCCATATTCAGGAGGGCCTGAGCTTCCCACGATGATTTTGGGGACACAGGACCAGGCTTCTGGGGTAGTTGCCTCATTCGTTAGTGGTGGTGCAGCGCCTCCATCCTCTATACCTTCCCAGGGATATGGGGTAGGACCCGTATAGAAGGAATGACCCTGGTCCCAGTGTGGATGCTCCAGAATCACACACATTCTCGAGTAAAATCAGCAATGTCTCTTTATTGTCTCTAGCTCGCACACAGCAGCCTTGGCAGCACACAGCAGCAACAACAATAGCAACAACAACAGCACACCAGGAGATCCTAAGGTGTACAGCCGTTCTCCTCTCCTTTCCTCCAAGAGGTACTCCGTCAGGATGGTCTGTGAGGGGCCTCAATACCCCAATGCCCACCTCAGAGGGTATCCTCTGGGTGGGGGTAGATTCTCCCCATCACCCCCTCATCGGGGTGAGGGGCATTGGTCCACCGGAGCTCCGCTCACTCTCCAAATGTATTAGGCCAGAGTTCTCTCTCTCTCTTGCTTGCTCCCAGGACGGAGCTTGATCTACACCTCTCCTCCAACTCCCAGGACAGACAGACTGCCACTCACAGGAACCGGCTGCTAAATAGAGTCAGCCCTCATGATGTCAGCAGAACCTCCCCTCTGCCTCTTGCCGGCAGCAGAGTCAGGGGCCTGCATCTATCACTCAGGGCAGGGCGTGAAGGGGTTAAACCCATGATTACTACTGGTGCCTGCCCTTAACAGGACTTACCACAGTAGGAGAAATACATGAATAGCCCGTGCTGTTTACAGGGGGCTACAATTGTATGATAACTTTATATCGTTATTCTATTGTTAGTAAAGCAATTGTTCTATACTGTGTGTATCATTTCACTGTAAGGGGTCCTTAAAGGGGTTATCCGCTGTGCTGGGATCCCTCTCAGGTGGAGGCGCTGCACCAAGGAGAAAGAGAGATCACCCCAGGCTTCCATATAGTTCCCATAGACACGGGGAAAGGAGGGAGGCGCATGCACGAAGGTGAGGTGAATGGACGTGTGAGACTTGAGCTCCGTCCCACGCCAATTCAAATAAGTTAAAATATCCACATTAAAGCCTACAAAAGCACCCAAAAATACCCCAGAACAAGCAGTAAAGGTGCAGTGATGGCTCCGCAAAGCACCAAGAGAATAAACGGGACAGATGTGAGGAAATATCTGAGTAAAACCAATTCGCAAGGCACAGGGGCAGAAATGGCACCGAATTCGACGGCAGGATCTGACTCCGACAGGGGAGAGGACATGACAGATGGGCCCGAACAACTGCCGGTCCGACAATGCAATTTTGACCGCTTATACAAGGACATAAAAACCCTCCTGCACTCAGAGATTCAGGCACTTCGGAAAGAAGTACAGCATGTGGGAGAAAGGATGGGCTAAGACAATAAAGATGGCAGAGAAAAGAACATCCCACATCCAAACGCAAATATCAGAACTGGCCGACCGACAAGAAGATGCGGAGAACAGGGATCGCTGCAATAACGTCAGGATCCGTGGCATCCCTGAAGAGACCACGGACATGGAAAGGTTTGTCTCCCTCTGGCAGACATCACTGTTCCCCAAACTACCGACGGCAGAGCTCCTGATGGACTGTTGGCACCAGGCCCTTAGAAGCCGGCCGGCTGCTACGGAAACCCCGCGGGAGGTCATAGCGCGGCTGCATTACTTTAGGACCAGAGACGCAGTGTTTCAAAAAACAAAGACGGAGGGGTCCTGTCGCTTTGAGGATACCACCCTACAAATATTTCAGGTCTTATTCCCAGTCACTTTGGCTAGAAGGAGAAAGCTCCAGCTTATCACAAAGACCCTGCGGGAGAGGTCGATGCGATACAGATGGACTTTCCTGTTTGGGTTAATGGTCATCAGGAATGGAAAGGCATTCTCCATTAAGGAGATCAAGGAAGGAGAAGCTTTTCTCCAAAAACTGGGGGTGAAGGAGGGTCCAGCGATGAGCCCACGAAGAGAACAAGAGCCAGAGGAGGATTGGCAAAAAGTTGGCAGGCTGAGAGGGAACAGAGAAGCAGCTGCCGAGGCGGAAGACTGAAAAAAGAGGAGCGGTGCAACATGTGGACCGCCTGTTTAGTTCTTGTTAAATTTTGTTTCCGTTATTCCCGGTTGGTTTAATAAAATACGTTAACACTACCCTGAACTACCAAAAGTCTGTCCACACAAATGCTGTACAACTAGAAAACAGAGGATGCAAAGCCATATCATAAAGTATTCCTACCTGGCAGAGGGTCACAAGATGGCGGTGGAACGCATGGTGCCCAAGATTGCGAAATAGTAAGACCACTGCATGACAAGACGGCGGAAGGGGAGGTAGGAGAAGCGGGAAGATCGAGCGGGAATCCATCCTCCCTCACAGGCAGCTGGCTGGAAAATAGCGGTGGCCGGAAGAGGGCGGACGCCATCTTGGAGGGGGCAATACTAGAGATAGGCGGGATGGCACAGAGAGATGACGGAGCCTCCCCGAAATCTCGCGAGACTTACAGACCGATACAAGATGGCGGAGAGAAGGGACCCAAGCGTAAAGGGAGGACAATGAGAGACCCTAACGTGTCAGCGGAGGCCCGCAATAGGATCGAGTGAGGACGATGAAAGGAGGGGAGGAGGTAAATGGGGAATAAGGAGAGGTGAAGAGTGAGATATAGATAGGTGAAGTTAGGCCCTAGGCCAGAGTAGAATCGGGAGTATAGTGGAGCGCAAGAAACAGACTATGTAAGGTCATATCTCCAACGAACCACAGAAGTGATAAGGTTTCGAAGGAGGCAAAAATAGGAAACCAGAGTCAGGTTTAGGAGAGGCTATCAGCAAAATCAGGCAGATTAATCGCTATAGTGTAAATAAGTTGTAAGAACGAAGGCACGATGGAAGGGTTGCTAGGTCATCCACGAAGGGAGTCAGGGAGGTTTACACCGGGATTTCTAAGAAGGGTAGTGGAGTTCGAAGAGTTGAGTTATTCAAATTAAGAATTCTATTTGGGTTATAGGTAGGACCCCCAATTTAGTTGGAGGAGGGGGAGCCCGATATCAATATAAGGGATGTTGTTAGTTAAGACCACGTTAGATGGCGGGGGAGGGACAATTGAGTCTGACCTTGCCTTCAGCATGGGTCTCTACATGAGCATCAGGGGACCATCCCCTGGATCGCTCATGAAAGTCCTCACTGGGTCAGCCGATTTGGGCACCAGCGACGGGAGGAGTACTGTCCTAGACTGCGCCCAGTCTGAACGCCCAGGAGAAGCAGAGAAGGTGGAGGATGTTGTTGGGCCCCACATAGCCACCTGGTGCTCACTAAATGTTCTTATATGTTATATTGTCAATGTGTCAATGTTCCCCCATTGTGTCCCCCACTGTATCTCCCCCACACTGTCCAGGAGTGAAGAGTTCAGGAGGATCGACTCGGCGGAGAGGTCCTCACACAGAGCTTATCCACGTGCCAAGAGCAACTACGGCAGAGTGAAGGTTCGGGTCTCCACAAATGGGTAAGGACATCATAATAATTTCCCACAATATAAGGGATTCAATAGTCCCCAGAAGAGAAGAGTAGCCATGACTGACTATAAAAGTTATGATCCAGATATCATTTTGATTCAAAAGACATACTTCTCCAAAACTAGTTCTCCAAAATATATAGACTACAGGTACAAGAGCTGGTTCTCAGCCTCAGCTAGCACAAAACAGAGCGGAGTGGCAATCCTAGTCCACAACCGCTTACCGCTAAATTTTAAGAGCATAAAAAAAGATAAAAATTGTAGATTCCTATTCATAACAGGCGACATACGTGGCCAGCCCATAATGCTAGCAAATATCTATGCCCCTAGTGAACAAGCAGAAGCATTCCTAGACAAACTCTTTTTGTCCCTGGGCAAAATAGCTCGGGCTGTATTGTGGTGGGAGGCGACAAGGGACAGGTGTACACCAGGAGGTCAGAAGCGAGTGAACGTAAGATCATCCTGGTCTAGAGGACTGAGGGCTAACAATTTAATTGATATATGGAGGGAACAACACCAACAAGAGAGTGGATTCACCTTATACTCCCACCCACATGACAGATATAGTAGGACAGATCTTCCATACGGGAATCCATGATATTTCATGGTCAGATCATGCACCCATTGAGCTGTGGTGCACTGATTTCAGGCTAGACAGGCCAGGAGCGAATTGGAAACTAAACGAATTATTGATAAAAATCCCTGAGATTGAACAGAAAGTAGGGGATAGAATCAAAGACTACTTTAAGGAGAACGTCGGCAGTGTGACTTCACAGGCCACCCTATGGGAAGCCCATAAGGCAACTCTGAGAGGAGAGCTCATAGGGATAGCGAGCAGACGTAAAAGGGAGAAGGACAAAAAGATCAAAATATTACAGTCAGAATTGACCGTCCTGTCGGCCCTTCACAAAGAGAACAAAAAAGCATCAACTCTCACGACGTTGCTTGACACCAAAACAAAACTAAATTTGTTACTGTCCTCCCGGGCTGAGAAGGAGTTGTCATGGTCCAAGCGGAAATTTTTTGAAAAAGCAAACAAGCAAGATACCGCACTTGCCAATAAACTTAGAAATAGAGATCAAAACTTTCATATTCAGGCGATTCGGACAAAAGGAGGAGTCCTCACTTCTGACCCCAAATTAATTGTAGAAGATTTCAAAGCTTATTACGAGACCCTATATGACGGGGCGAAGGTTTCCCAAAACGAGACCACGCGCACTCGATTAAAAACATTTCTAAAAGAGGCCAGTTTACCTAGACTGAGCCGAGAGGAGAGGGACGCACTACAGGCAGACTTCACACTGGAGAAGCTCCTAGAGGAAATGAAAACACCGAAGGCATCCAAGGCCCCTGGCCCGGATGGCTTCTCCAACTTACACTATAATAAATTTCGAAAATGTACTAGCTCCTCATCTACTAAAGCTATTTAATTCCTTTTTGGAGGGTGCCCCCATCCCTGGCCCGATGCTTCAGGCGTCTATCTCAGTAATTCACAAACCAGGGAAGGACCCAGCAGACTGTAAAAGTTACAGACCCATCTCTCTGATTAATTCGGATACTAAAATGTTCTCCAAATTATTGGCTAACCGTCTCAACCAGGTGATGCCAAAGCTGGTCCATCCTGATCAAGTAGGGTTTATATGCGGTAGACAAGTGCCAGATAACACCAGACGGATAATAGATTTAATCGATTTGGCCAAAAAAAAAAAAACATCCCGTCTATGGTGGTTAGCCTGGACGCAGAGAAAGCATTCAACAGAATCGACTGGCCCTATTTAAGAGAGACGCTTGGGGAGTTTGGCATGGGTGGGAGAATGATGGGCACCATTCTAGCTCTATATAAGGGACTGATGGCAAAGGTCAGGCACCAGGGCTTCCCATCGGAGGAATTCCTGATAAAGAGTGGCACCAGACAGGGTTGCCCCCTATCTCCTCTCCTATTTGCACTATGCATCGAGCCCCTAGCAGCACATATTCGCCTTACCCCCAATGTAGCAGGAATACAAGTTGGAGCACAGTCACACAAGGTGGCCCTGTATGCTCATGATGTTATATTAACACTATCACAGTCCCTCACCTCTCTGCCAAATCTCTTCAGTATTCTAGGGGAATTTAATGAGATATCGGGTTTCAAAATTAACCAAGCTAAGTCAGAAGCTCTAAACATAAACCTCCCTAAAGTTACTGAAAAACTAATTCCAGTAAATGTTAACTTTAAATGGCAAACCTCCCATATTAAATACCTAGGGGTTAACATTACAAAAGACTATAGCTCACTCTACAAAGCAAATTACTCCAGGCTAATAAGGACCCTGAATGAGGATCTCAGGCGATGGTCAGGTTACGGAATATCCTGGATCGGAAGGATCCACTGTATCCATCTGACAAAAACCTGCTCATCATTACTCAATTGTAAACAGGCAAGTGAACTATACCTTATAACATTTTTCATCTAATTTTCTTTGGAATGCAAATTCATGTGAAATGAATGAGCAATCCTGGATATCTCTGATTCCATTCTAATCTGCTTATCTCTGGTGAGTTTGGAGAAGGTCACCACCTATGACCCTAGACTTAAGTCTGGTCGATTTTTATCTCTCGTCTGCCCTAACTGTCCCGTTTACTTAATGTCAGAACCAGCACATCAATAGAGAATGCATTTGTATTTATCATAGCAGTATATTGGTGGCATCAGCGAGATAGTGCCCATCGTTTCCGCAATATAAACAGAGATCTTCTGTTCGGCGTCTATTCCTTTCCCCGGTTGAGATGGGTCCCCGCAGTGTATTTACTTGCATCGGCTCCTCCTCAGTCTCCCTGGAACGTCTTGGGGTACTGACATCTCTAAACCCAGGGTTGCTTGGCATGAACCCCTGTCTCTCCAATCGTCTTTCCGTAAGCCTGCGATCAATTTGGATGCATAAACGGACAAAGTCCTGAAACCTCTCTGGGGTCTCCACCCGGACTAGTTCGTCTTTAACTTGCTCCGAGAGACCCTGCCGAAAATGATATTTCTGCGCGGCCTCATTCCACTCAGTATCGTTAACCCATCTGCGGAATTCAGCGGCGTACTCAGCTGCCGAGCATCTTCCTTGACGAAGATTTTCAGAGTTGCCTCAGCGGTTGCACTACGATTTGGGTCATCAAAAATAAGACTCATGGTTTCGATGAACTCCTCCAGGTCCCTTAGTAGTGGGCTATCCTGTTCTAACATAGGGGAGACCCAAGCAAGGGCCTCATCCTTGAGCAGGGTTATGATCAGTCCAACCTTGGCTTCGTTGGTATTATAGATGGTAGGCTGAAGCTTGAACACATGTCTGCATTGATAAAGGAAATCCCGAAAAGATTGTTTTTTTTCTCCAAATTTTTCCGGAAGGGTTACACGGGGCGTGGTTTGCACAGTCACAGTCTTTTGAACAGATGCGGTGATTAAGGCTGCACGTAGTTCACGGTTTTCAACTTCTGCGGCGGCAGCTCGTTCCTCTGAGCGGAGGGCACATCCTTCCGCGCGGACGACACATTCTTCCCAGCAGACATCACGTTCTGCCTGGCGGGCATCCCGTTCTTTCCGGAGGGTATCCTGTTCTTCCACGTGACCAAGACGTTTGATAAGATGTCCTTGTTGTTCTTGGAAACCAACCATGATATGTTGTAAGTCCTGCAGTGTCCGAGCCTGGGCAAGGTCTGTTCCGGCGGAATCCATGGTAGGGCCTGTTTATTCTGTCAAGAATTGGACTTCGGCTGAAGTATATCCCAGTGGCAGGAACAGCAGGGAGCGAAGTAGGGGTCACAAGCAGAGATCAGAGGCAGGCAGCAGATAGCGAAGTCAGGTAACAAGCAGGGGTCCAAGGCAGGCGGCAGGTAGCGAAGTCAGGTAACAAGCAGAGGTCGGCAACGAGAAGACTGGAACAGGATGATAGCAATAGCTAGCACAGCAGTAAACACAGGCACCTTGCTGGAGCTAAGGAACCAGTATAAACAGGCAAGGAGGAACAGGAAAGGGAGGTTTAAATAGGCAGGCTGAGAGGTGGAGCACAGGTGCAGAGGTGTCAGGTATCAGAGTCTGGAATGTTCCTTAGTTTAGCAGCAGCACTCCCGGTGGGCAAGTATAGGTATTGCAGGCTAGAACAAGACATTTAGAGTGGCAGCAGACCCGGTGGCCAAGCATGGGAACAGCAGGCTAGAGAATATGACAGGTATACAACAATTGTACAATTTTACTACCAGAAGTAGGGCATATAATGTTGCCATTGTAATGGGTTAGCAAGTTAAAGGTGGCTGACATTCGATAAGGAAGTTTTTGTTTGTTTTTTTTATCATTTCTTTATTGCTTGTGAGCAAGATTTCAACATACAGAAGAGAAACATTTCATCATATACATAAATTACAATACAGGTCAGGAGCATTCTGGTATTAACCTGCAGTTTCCAATAATAATTTTTCCAATGTATCCAGGTAATCGCCAAGGCCCCTTCAAAGGGTTAAATGATTTTCTAATTTCACAATTTATAATTTTATTTACAGGTTTTCCATGTTCTATTATTAACTTCAGAAACTTATCAAAAAAACATCAAGGCATTAGTTATTACAAATAATTATATATAAATTAAATTATAATCTAGGGTGAGGGAAAGGTAAAGGAAAGGGAGGGGGGAGAAAGAAAGGGGGGATAGAGAGACAGAGAAAGAAAGACAACTGCGGATCCTGCCCGCTCCACACCAATGCATCAGGTATGGAGTCTGAAGAGCTTTTATAACTTCTTTAATCTCTCTGATGACCCATGCAGCAACGCAGTGGGTAGCCAGTCTGAGCACTTAAAGAAACTCATTACGTCTTTAAAAGTGTCAGGTGTCAGAGTGTCTAGGAATGGCTTTCGTTTATTTAAAAATGTACCTGTTCTCTTCTCAATGTCTCCATATGAATTACATTTTTCTCTAATCATGGCAAAGAACAGAAAATATTCTAGCTGCACAATCTTTGGGGCATGTGCTTTGAGCCAGTTAACTAGTATCTTATTTCATGCCAGCAATATTATTACACCCATCAATGGCGATACCCTTAGTGTCATCGTTTTCTAAACCTTAAAATATCATAGCATTGCTATGAAGTCAAAGGAAAGTTGCAATTTCAACAGCTTATTTAGAAAGTCCAAGGTCTTATACCAGAATTGACACAGTACTACTGACCCAAGTTTGAATTTGTACAGTTGGGCGGGGGACAGATATATCTCATTAACTATCTTAATCTGCTGATCTAAATTGGTATATAAAGTAATAGAGCAGACCTCCCCATACCCAGAGACCAGGACTTCGTGTTCAAAAAGATCAGGGAACTCCACTTGCCTCTTGGCAAGCAAGGGGTTAAAGTCTATCAAACTATTATAGATTATTTTGGAGGTGAAGCCCGTCTTTAGGGATGTCTTGAGCCAGCCTCCAGCACATTGTGGTTCTCCCCTGACCAGACTGGTTAAATAATGTCTCAGTTGCAGGAAAGCAAAGAATTGTTTATTTGATAACGGGTTCTCCATGTTTTTGTAAGTTTATAAATATCTGTTATCCTGAACGAAACAATCAGAAACATAAACAAGTCACTTATTGACCCAGTTCTTAAAAATTGAATATTCTTGGGCTGCAACAAAGTTGGGGTTTCCCATAATAAATGCTGTGCAAACTCCTCCTGTAAACTTGGCTGCTAACCCCTTCTCTGTCAGAGGGGCCAGCAGTGCATTGCAGAGTGTGTGGGGGGTGGTGGTATGCTGTGCAAACTCCTCCTGTA
Organism: Ascaphus truei; assembly: GCF_040206685.1. Lineage (NCBI taxonomy): Eukaryota > Metazoa > Chordata > Amphibia > Anura > Ascaphidae > Ascaphus > Ascaphus truei. The sequence goes on along the minus strand of NC_134485.1, from coordinate 304,470,703 downwards.
TCCTAGGCTGCTAACCCCTTCTCTATCAAGGGGCCAGCAGTGCATTGCAGAGTGTGGGGGGGGGGCTATGCTGTGCAAACTCCTCCTGTAAACTTGGCTGCTAACCCTTTCTCTGCCTGAGGGGTCAGCAGTGCATTTGCTTCAGCAATATTAGTGAGGTAAGTGGCTGCTGGTTAACTTAACTCTTAAACTGCCCTGATTATTGGGCAGTGTCAATTGCTACCTTGTTATCCTAAAGACCTTTCCTGTCAGGTGTAGGTGGATGAACTGTATAGTTAAAGCACTTTTCCCCACACTTCCAACTACAGTACCACCAGCTTTTCTACTTGGTGAGGGACTGCAAAGACAGCAGTATGTGAGGTTTCCCCATGGTCCTAAAACCTGACAGCTTCATCCTAAAGCTGTATTCCCACTTATGTAGTTCTCTCTCTGCTATTAAAGTTTGTGTCATGCTATGGAACAAGGTGTTACCAACCAGGGTATGTTGTATTCATGCTCTGTGTCTGTGTGAGTGGAGATTGTATGTTATGCCACGACCAGACCATGTTATAAACGGATCTGCGTTGTAGCGGATCGCGCTATAACGGGGTTGAGCTGTATCTTCTAATTTTACACCAGGCTAGAACAGTGTCTATAAAAAAACTTTATCGAGAATATTATTTACATGAATGTTTGTTGAAGGAAGGGAACCTCGGAGTATGGTAGGGCCATCTATCCCTGTATTCCAGAGTTAACAAATACTGATATTTCAAATATCCAATCCTTTGTATATGTTGTTAATGCTATTAGATTGAAGGTCCACACATCTGGAAGGCTCAGACTCCCCTGTTCTCTATCCATTTGTAACAATAGCAGACTGATTCCATGTTTCATGTTATGTCAAATAAAATGAGTAAATTCCTATGTATTTTTATGAAGTCTCTATTCCTAATAAGCAAGAGAAGTGTCTGGATCAGTGTAAGAGACGTGTTCAGAGGCACGCAATGGAGATTGAGATTGTAATTTCTCTAACCTTATGCGGGTGACATATGTGAGATGTATATATATTCCACTCTGTCTAATGTAACTTCATAATTTGCCCTGTGATTTCTTTGTTTGGCTCTATGGTATATATTTTTGGCTGTTGAAGTAATTTTCAACTAAGAGCATAGTGATAAAAATGTTTCTTTACCCTATGCAATTACTGTAAACAATAAGAACATATCATTTTGCCAATTTGGGGATATAGGCATTTGATGCGACATGTATTTGATCCGGCCTGCTGTTCATTTGTTGCTATCGGTGTGCTGCTACCTGTGCGGGTGATTAATAGCGGATACGTTATGCATTGAACTGGTTGGCAGTTTCAGTTGGTTCTGCGCACGTGCACAGCGTGCGGTGATGAGGCACAGGAACCTAATTCATTAGCTATGTGTGTCACGCCGACACGCGGAAGTATACCCTATGCACTTACTGCGCATGCGCAGATTTTATCGTTGTGCCAGAGAGGGGAGAATTGCTTTGAACATGCGATGTGCCGTGTTCAGCCTACTTTCCACTCGTTGGTAATGTGTTGTTGCCCGTGCGGGTGATAAACTGCTTGCAAATAGGTTAAATTGGGTCGCTGCACTGCTTGCCGAGATATTGCGCATGCGCATTACATATCATGATGCCACACAGGAAACAATTTAATTAGTAATGCTTGTCACGCTGACACGTGGAAGCATGGACCCGCAATCACGTTAGTAAGCATACACAGCTGTACTATTGGCCTCGTTGGCGCGAAAATACACCTTTTTAAGCAGTGTTTTGTCCTAGCCTCCCCACCACTCCAAGTTTAAGTCCTCTGACGAAACGCGCAGGAGTGGGGGTGCAGGCAGGACCTCTGAATTACTCAGCACATAACTATACTACCTAACACTGTTGCTACCATTTTTTGGACTTTTTGAAACGCTTTTTGACTATTATGCTTGTTACACACAGGCTTTTCATGCTGCATAATTTGATCTAGAGTATCTTTACTCTCATGACACATGTGTGTTATTGTGTTTCATGTTTAGAGTGACCCTCTGAGCTTGGTTACCTACTTCTCGCAGAGATTCTATTGCTGTGGGAATGGTCCTATTTCATTGGCCCTTAAGGAGCATTATTCATGCTCATTGAGGTAGCATTGTTCACACTGCTTGTTCACTCTATCTCCTTAGGGACGTTATATACTATATGCATGTTTCATCAATTATTTATGCACAGCCAATGTTAGTGTTTATTGTATTAACAAGTGTTTCTAATTATCTTGTCATATCTAGACATTAGGGTTCACATTGAAAATGTATCCCTATATTAGCTACAGTGTTTCTATTGGGTAGAATTCGTGTCAGGGTTCCAAGACTAAATTTTAATATTGTTGTGCTGTTACTTATTTTTCTTTGTGTCAACTAATAAATTGTAATTTTCTTCTAAGGTATACCTGAGTGCTCATAAGCGGGTTTCTTTTTTTCCCGCTATCATACTATTATTGACCTGTGAGCACCGCCAGTTATGATAATAATAATTTTTTCATTATATGCTGGCTTATGGTGACCACTATTATATTGGAGTGGATGTAAGGTTATTTTCCCTTTTTTTCGTATATATTATAATATCTGCTTGTCAGATCTCATAACCTTAGCTCATTCGTCTTTTTGACACACTGTTTTAATGGATTTTTTCGACAATGAGGAACAAAGGATAGCTTATGCTAACGCAGCTTTTAATATTGAATCTGTAGAGATGGTACATTCTGGTATTGCACAGAGCAGTGAGAGTGTCGATAGGCTTAGAAATTTGAAGCATCTTTCACAAAGGAGGTTGCGGGTTTGGTGGACTAAGACTGCTCTTGAAAAATATAAAGAATATACATTTATCCCAAGAGGTCTACGTCTCCAAACCTTCCCCTCCTTTGATTTCACAGACAGCACTTTTAAAATAAGATGGGAAGAAGCCTTATCAGCATGTTCATTCCAGTTAATTCAGATACTGATTGAACATGACAAAGCCTTTGTATTAGAATTGACAAACCAAATTGAAGCCATAAAGAAAGAACTCTCTGACTTACTGTAGAAACACAATCTTTCACTAAAATAGAGCTGGATTTAGAAAATTTTGAAAAAGAATTAATAGCTTTTAAGAAAAAGAAATTTGACCGTGACCAGGAGGATTATAAAGCGGACAAGGTTTATAAGTGGCAAAAGGGGAAAAGACAATAAAAATAAATCCCAAAAACATGAGAATGCAATCTCCACCTCTTCAGAAATAACCGCTTCAGATATAGAGTCATCAGATATTGAAGGGAGTTTAGAAACGCGTCCCCAGGGTGCTAAACCTTTTTTAGACAAAGGGGGGAAAACTACATCCCAAAAAGGCGCACGAGGAGGGGCATAAAGGCAATTAAGAAAAAGGAAGTAATTGACACGAATGTTATAATGTCTGAAACCGTAGAATCAATGGATGCCCTTAATGTTATCAATCTGTCTGACATAATGATAACTCAAGATCAGTTAAATGTACTCCAAAAGGTCTTTCTTTTTCACTGACGAAGTGTATGGATCGGTTCGAATGGACCAAAGATCTACATTTATTTTGTAGAAAGTTATTACTTCATAAGCACTTTATCAAAACCCATAATCCAGAAAAAGACCAATTACAACAGACAGAATGGAATGAACTTGAAATTCTGGCTTTAGAAGATCTTAACGCTCTTTATAGTGAACAGGGTGTGGTTCAGGTCAATGAGAGCAAGATATTATCCAGGCCGAGACCCAAGTCTACATTTTGCCCACCATGGCAAGCGTGTCCTCAGGTGGAGGTTTTTGCAAAAATGGTGATGGATGGATTTAATAAACTTTATATCCAGAAAGGAGAACAGAACTTAACTACAGCCGAGAGGAGAGCACTTGCGGAACTCCAAGAATTAAAGGAGGTGGAAATTAAGCCAAGTGACAAAGGCGGGAATGTCATCATATGGCCAAAGGTGATGTACGAGCGCAAAGTTTTTAAACAATTAAGGGACACTCAGTGTCATGTTGAGGTCACTATAGATCCTACAATTAAATTTAAAACGGAGCTTGATGGTATACTTCGAGTTGCCGTTTTGGATCAAGTGATTACTCAACATAACTATGAGGCGCTAGTATCCAAATGTCCAGTCGTACCCACCTTTTACATCCTGCCAAAATTGCATAAAAATCTCTCCCACCCCTCCGGCAGACCTATAGTCTCAGGCATAGGAGGGTTGAGCGAGCCCATTTGCAGATTTATCAATTTATTTTTACAGTTATCAGTGGAGACCTTACCAGCATAAATAAGAGATAGCATGGATGTCTTATCGAGGTTGGAACACATCACGGTCGACGAGGGTGTCCTCCTCGCGACCTGTGATGTGGAATCACTTTACACTTGTATCCACACTCTGATGGTTTAAAAGCTGCCAAATTTTATTTATCCATGCAGAATCTCTCTGGGGACATCATCCAACTAATCCTCAATTTATTAAATTTTGTATTATCCCACAACTATTTTATTTTTAAAAACCGTTTTTTCCTTCAAAAAAGAGGGACTGCAATGGGTGCAACCTGCGCACCCTCTTATGCCAACCTTTTCCTGGGGTGGTGGGAGAGAGACGTTGTATTTATTGAGGATAACATTATGCACACGCAATGTGTGTTGTTGTGGTTGAGATACATCGACGATGTGCTTATCCTCTGGCGAGGTACCACTGGTGTATTTACTGCATTTGTCGATGTTCTCAACTACAATGACCTTAATATAAAGTTGACGTTCCATTCCAGTAATAAGAGGATTGAATTCTTGGATCTTGCCATCAGTATTGGTGAGGGATGTGTCTTAGAAACAGATATTTTCCGTAAAACAACTTCCACTAACTCGATATTACATGCTACCAGCTTTCATCCGGTTCACCAGGTGAGAGGCATCCCCGCGAGTGAGTTTCTCAGATTGAAAAGGAATGTTTCGTCCCCATCAGACTTTATATTAAGGTCAGGGGAGATGAAACAAAGATTTGCCCAGAGGGGCTACAACAAAACTATTCCAGAGAAAGGTTTTCGCAATAGCCTGAAAAATCTCGCACCTCATTGTTACAACCTAAACATTTAACATCTGATCAGAAGGTCATTCGTTTTTTGGGCACTTATAATAAGCAGTGGCCACTACTACGTAATGTTCTTCAACAACAATGGGACGTATTATTGACTGACCCAGATCTAGCACATGTTTTGGGTAAAAAAGTCATCATGACGAGTCGTCGCTCACCAAACTTAATGGACAGTTTGGTGAACAGTCATTATGTCCCTAATGTTGATAAGACATTTCTATCTATCACACCAAGAAAGGGTTTCATGAGGTGCCTAAATTGTTCTGCGTGTAGATTTATGGAGAATACACTCACCTTTTCTAACAGTATGAAAAGTCATAACTATATTGTACAATTAAGAACTCACTAAATTGCAAATCCAGAGGAGTTATTTACTGCATTTTATGCCCCTGCGATCTGCCTTATGTTGGCATGACTACGCGGGAGGTCCACTCTCGGATTATAGAACATGTTAGAAATGTCAAAAATGCACAGAGAGATCTTGACAACTTTAAGAAAATTACCACCATTGCCAGACATTTTCGAACTAAACATAATGCGGATAGTACACTCCTAAGGGCTTTTGCAATTGAAAAGGTCACGCTAGGTTTTCGTGGCGGGGACCTTGAAAGGGCCCTCTTACGTAGAGAGACTAGATGGATCACCAAAATAGATTCCATTATTCCCTAGGATCTAAATGATTACATAGGCTTCGCAATGTTCCTATAGACTCCTGTACTTTATAATTCACAGCTAATACTGTTTGGACTTTATCATCAATTTTGAAGCATTACATTTTCATGCTTTTAAGTTCTGCTTTGATAAAAAGATTTATTGCATGTCTTTTGTTGTGTTTTTATTAGCTCGAGTGCAGTGTGGTATACATTTGGCTGAGACCTGATCCACCAATAGATGTTAGAATTTCGAAAATGCTGGGAAGAGTGGAAAGCGGATCGTGCCTTCATCGAACCATCAACCTAAAATTATTCTGAAACAGAACGATACGATCAACATCCTCCCATCATAATCATGACTTTACCTCTTTGTGGACTCACACCTTATATTGTCCTATTATTAGTGATCTGGACTTTCTTCATCTCATAAATATATGGTACTTGTATGAGCATCATGCTTCTGGATATTACAACTGATATTTCCAGCCATTATGCTATCTTCTAAGGATATTGACTCTGTTCTTGTGCAATTCAACTGTTTCGAATCTGATACTGCATTGAGATTGTAATTTCTCTAATCTTATGCGGGTGACATATGTGGGATGTATATATATTCCACTATTTCTAATGTAACTTCATAATTTGCCCTGTGAGTTCTTAGTTTGGCTCTAATGGTATATATTTTTGGCTGTTGAAGTAATTTTCAACTAAGAGCATAGTGATAAAAATGTTTCTTTACCCTATGCAATTACTGTAAACAATAAGAACATATAATTTTGCCAATTTGGGGATATAGGCATTTGATGCGACATGTATTTGATCCGGCCTGCTGTTCGTTTGTTGCTATCGGTGTGCTGCTGCTTGTGCGGGTGATTAATAGCGGATACGTTATGCATTTAACCGGTTGGCGGTTTCAGTTGGTTCTGCGCATCTGCACAGCGTGCGGTGATGAGGCACAGGAACCTAATTCATTAGCTTTGCGTGTCACGCCGACACGCGGAAGTATACCCTATGCACTTACTGCGCATGCGCAGATTTTATCGTTGTGCCAGAGAGGGGAGAATGGCTTTGAACATGCGATGTGCCGTGTTCAGCCTACTTTCCACTCGTTGGTAATGTGTTGTTGCCCGTGCGGGTGATAAACTGCTTGCAAATAGGTTAAATTGGGTCGCTGCACTGCTTGCCGAGATATTGCGCATGCGCATTACATATCATGACGCCACACAGGAAACAATTTTATTAGTAATGCGTGTCACGCTGACACGTGGAAGCATGGACCCGCAATCACGTTAGTAAGCATAGACAGCTGTACTATTGGCGTCGTTGGCGCGAATATACACCTTTTTAAACAGTGTTTTGTCCTAGCCTCCCCACCACTCCAAGTTTAAGTCCTCTGACGAAACGCGTAGGAGTGGGGGTGCTAGGCAGGACCTCTGAATTACTCAGCACGTAACTATACTACCTAACACTGTTGCTACCATTTTTTGGACTTTTTGAAACGCTTTTTGACTATTATGCTTGTAACACACACTCTGTTCATGCTGCATAATTTGATCTAGAGTATCTTTACTCTCATGACACATGTGTGTTATTGGGTTTCATGTTTAGAGTGACCCTCTGAGCTTGGTTACCTACTTCTAGCAGAGATTCTATTGCTGTGGTAATGGTCCTATTTCATTGGCCCTTAAGAGGCATTATTCATGCTCATTGAGGTAGCATTGTTCACACTGCTTGTTCACTCTATCTCCTTAGGGACGTTATATACTATATGCATGTTTCATCAATTATTTATGCACAGCCAATGTTAGTGTTTATTGTATTAACAAGTGTTTCTAATTATCTTGTCATATCTAGACATTAGGGTTCACATTGAAAGTTTATCCCTATATTAGCTACAGTGTTTCTATTGGGTAGTATTCGTGTCAGGGGTCCAAGCCTAAATTTTAATATTGTTGTGCTGTTACTTATTTTTCTTTGTGTCAACTAAGAAAATGTAATTTTCTACTAAGGTATGCTCATAAGCGGATTTTTTTTTTTTCGCTATCATACTATCATTGACCCGTGAGCACCGCCAGTTATGATAATAATAATTTTTTCATTATATACTGGCTTATGGTGACCACTATTATATTGGAGTGGATGCGAGGCTATTTTCCCTTTTTTTCGTATATATATATAATAGTCATAAGAAAGTCTTATCTGTCTCTTGCAGTTGTAGGGGGGAGGCGTCTCTCTTTCCTGGGTTGTTGCCTTTTCCTCAGGCTATATCCGCATTCAGATTTAGAAGTCTTATTTGTCAGCTGGCAGTCTTTTGGCAGCTCAAGACATCTCTGTGTTTCCTCGCTCAGTCCCACATGTGAAACTCAGGGATCTCTGCTCTTCCTGCTTCCTGGGTCAGCTCAGCTCACGCGTGAGCTCAGGAAGAATCTCTTCGTCCTGTCTCAGATGCAAGCTTTTCTGACACCTGTAATCAGCCAGGTGGTGTTGGTTAATTATCTAACAGTAGTTAACCACCACACTGCTGGATTATAGGCACATTTTTGAACAGGGATAAGTCCCCTGTTACATACCTCCCCTGTTTGTGGGAAGCTCGGGCTTGTCACGCCCAAAGTCCATCCTTCCACTCTCATTCAAGATCTTTCTGTGACTTAAATGAGAGTGGATGGAGGAAGAGAACCCTTAGTCCCGCTTGGATTGGAGCCCTTTCTCCAGTTTATTTGTGTCTCCTCCCAAAGGTGCTTGAGCTCAGCACTCCTCAGTCGTGAGATTTCCCTTGTATCAGGCGCTCCTCTTTTTGTAGATAGACTGTATGGCAACAGTTGCAGAGCGGTTAAGTTTGAGTTTTTCCGCTCTTTGAGCTGTCTTTCTGCACTTTCTCAACTCAATGGAGTTGCCAGTTCAGCGTCTTTGGGATTGAGTTGCAATTCCACCTCCATTTCCCGAGAATGTCCTATCTTCTCCGCTTCACCAGCTAAGGATTTTTCTGGGTTTTATTCGGCATGTACAGCTTTTTATGTTGCCTGTTGGCCAGCTGAAGGTTTTGCTAGTGCTTGCTTAGGTTGTTTAGACTTTGCAACCTTGTTTTTCAGATGAGCGGTGTTCCCACCTCTCACGGTACCCTTTTTTCTATAGGTTTTTGTGGCTGTGGGATACTGGTGCTTGGTCAGGGTCAATACTTGTCCTTGTAGTACTGTAATCTCATCAGCAAGAGATCCCTGGTTTTTGAGGGCATCTTGCAAATCTCTTCTCAGGGAATTTATCTGCTCACTTTGTTTTCTCTGAGCTTGTCTCAGCACCTCCTTCATATTCTGGAGTTCTGTGATTTTTGTCATCAAGGTTGCCGTTGCGTCTGTTTTCTCCTTGGTGTACTGACTAAAGGGGATAGAACACCCTCTCTGCCTCTCCAGCTCTTGCTCCAGTTTCTGGGCCTTCTCACGCTCCCTCTCATATAGAGTCACCTGATTTCTAAGCTCCGCCTTCAGCGAGGCTCTGGTGACATGCAGCGTGGCCTTTAACTCCTCATACTGCTCTGTGGGGACGCACTGGGTATTCAGACATTCCTGCAGCATTTGTACCTCTTTAACAACCTGCAGATTTTCTGTCTCCAGAGTTCGTTGCTTCTCCTCGGCATTCTGGAGGTGTGTATGCAGACCTTGTAGTTGGTTCTGCAGTCGGGCTCTGCTTCAACCTTTTCACCTTCCAGAAATTTCTTTATTTTTTCCAGCTCGTGGAGCTTTTCATTATTTCCATTGACGTGGTCTGTCAACTCAGAATTTTCTTTTTTTAGTGTTAAATTTTCTCTTTTTTTCAGTCTCTAATATTCAGGGCCTCCTTGTAGTCCGCTTTCCATTTTCGCACCTCTGCTTGGAGACTGACTTTCTCCTGGCGTGACACTTCCATCTCTAAGTTTAGGGTCTGAAGCTCCTTCTGAGAGACTTTGAGATCTATATTAAGATTGACAATAGTTTTTTTAGAATTGTCCAGCTCCTCAGCGAGACTGTGTAGTTCCTTTTTGGAGACTTCCAGTTTTGTGTGGCAGCTGCCGATCTCATGGTGTGAGGCATCCAGTGCTGTGCGGAGTGTATGAATCTCCTTCTGGATACGTCCACCTCTGTCCGAACCTCTTGTTGTGAGGCATTCAGTTCTAGGCGAAGAGTGTGGACCTCTTGCTGAAAGACTGTAATCTCCTTCAGTGCCTCCTCATACTTCTGATTCAGCGTAGCCATCATTTTATGGATTGGCTCTGCTTTTCCACCATGGTCGCATTAGTAGTATTTGCAGGGGTACACAAAAGAAAAGGAAACCTAATATACCAGCACTCTATCAAACTAAATGTATAGTGACATAATTAAAATAACTTTATTGATAAACAATGAATAAAAAATGGGCTTTAAAATCAGAGAATGTGTTAAACAGCACGTGACTGTAATCATTGGTAACTTAACCAAGGGTAGTCAAGTGATGTATACTGTACATATGGAGATCCTTTATGGATATTCAGGATCTGTGGCTATATATATATAGCCTCCTTGATTGTGGAGATAGGTCCGTAAAGTAACCACCATATACTAAATGTCCATCCACATATAAAAGTATATTTCTCAGAGCTCGTATGTGCTCTGATTCTGTGGTGACATATAAGTAGTGAGAGGTAATATCTATGCCAGACACAGCAATTGCTGTGTGTGTCCACCTATAACTGCTGTATGCTTACATACCCACATTCAAAACTGCTTATCCTAGAACTGGAGAAGGCACTTAGTGATTGCACTCCCTAGAGCCTTCAATGAAAAAGGTCTAGGGTGTCTGTAGGGGATAATGCACACACCCATAGAGGGTACTAAGAGCCGTGTTAATAACGAGAGAGAGTCTCCATAGAGTCCTAGGCTTCTGATAGTGTGTAGCCTCTAAGCAGGATAAAAGCTGCAGTATATATTGACACTCGGTGGGTATATTACATAGGTACAAGATTACCCAAATGTCCACCTAGTCAGTAGGTTTAGGAAGGCGGTGTATTACAGGAAGCACTCCTGAATGGCTCATCCGTGAAGTATCACGGCAGGATCAATAAACCTGTCGACAGCTATACTCGTGCTCCTTACCCAGCCGGTATGTAACAGCTGTTTGAAGCAGAGCACTGACGGAGGCAGAGTGTCAGGTGATCAGATATACTAAGAGCCCACATGAACCTCCTAGCGAGCAGGTAAGTAATATTCAAACATACAGACAGGTAGCACAGTGATATCTGGCCATGCTTTGCCCCCTACATCAGCGCATTTTTTCTCTCTCTATTTTCAATTTTTCACGGAACACATCACAGTTATGCCTGGCATTTTTCAGGTCATCTTCAGGGCTGGTCAAGGGATTATCACTCACTGGTTCCGGCTCCGCTTCCATGGGATGGTTGGTTAAGGGTTCCTCACTTTTGGTACCTGACAGAAACTTATTTGGGTTACACGACTTCTGCCTTGGAACCTCTGGATATTCTGTCATCCGCATGACGAATCCTCCATTTTCTCTAGGATGCAGGGCATCTCAGTCCCCCTTTTTCTCAGCGGGATCTGCGGACGTGTCTGTTCCTTCCACGGTAAGTGAAGAACCGCTTTTCTTTTTCTTTTTACGCCTTTTTGTTTTGGATGACTCCGTCCCATCAGGAATACTGGGGTCTCCGTCTTTATTTGAAACTTCAGCAGCTTCACTGTATACGCCAGGCTTTTCTTGCAGTTGAGTTAGCTCTCCAAAGACAGGTTTGGGGAGCGCAGATATCACCATATGTGGAAAAAATATAAGAATATACAGTGGCAGCCGCCTTTAGCCTCATGCGGCCGTAGCGGCGCAATTCTGATAACCGCGGGCAGATGCAGTATGTTTTTTTTTTGTCCGGAGAGTATTGCGGTATTTTAGCGCTCGTAATGTATTATCATTTTATTATCGCTTTGTGCAATACTGCAATACCGTCTAAAAACTCAGGGGGGCGTTCGCGAGGTGTTGTCTTCGAAGTCTAATACTTTAGAAGTTCAACCTACGTCAGTACACAGTCTGCGTGTGTGCGCGCAGTAATTGTAAATTTGCATATTTATACATGCATTTGCAGTGCTGTACTGTATGTCTCATTTGAAAATTGTTGAAACGCATAGGCGTGTGCTGTAACAGTATCACATTTCGGCATATACAGCGCTCTCCCCTCGCTTGCCTCCGCACACACAGGCTAATTTACTGCACTGCAGTATTTCAACTTCTTATGTTATCCACAATGCAGTACACCACTCCCACACCATTCCTTTGAATATTTGAATATATATTTTCTGAAAAGACAAGAAAACAAAAAATAAGTGCAGTTATGTGCTTACTGTATTATGGCATTGTATGCTGTGTAGTACTGTCAAACTACTCTATACTGGAACTACTGTATACTGTGACTACTTTTAAATACTTTGTAACCAGATGGCTGGTGCTGCTCTCTCTGGAAAGAAAAAAATTGAGCAGTTAGGTGCATACTGTATTATGGCATTGTGTACTGTATAGCTACTCCATATTGGACTACAGTATGCAGTTAGTACTGTCAAACTAGTCTATACTGGAACTACTGAATACTCTGACAACTTTTAAATACTTTGTAACCAGATGGCTGGTGCTGCTCTCTCTGGAAAGAAAAAAATTGAGCAGTTAGGTGCATACTGTATTATGGCATTGTGTACTGTATAGCTACTCCATATTGGACTACAGTATGCAGTTACTGCACCGACACACTTTATTCGAGCAAATACCCAGTATGTACCTGGCAGATACCTGGAATGCGCCGCTCCTCACCTCTGACAAGCCCCGTTGCGTTTGCCTTCCCAGCCTGGGTTCATGCCTGGCTGACGGGCGGCTGATCTGTTAAATGATAATGATTAGGATTTAATAGGCTGCAATGCTTCGCGTGTCTACCAGATGGCATAAATTCATGAATTGTAATGCAGTATATATATATATATACTGTGCAGTATTGCAGCCAGCGGGAATAAAATGCTTCAATCCCTGCCTGGAAAATACCTCAATGCACTCGGGCAGAAAACAGTCACAAACCTCAATACACCCGGGTATACCCGAATTCGTGGTACTAGCCGCGCTCGAATAAAGTGTGTCGCCAGTGTAGTACTGTCAAACTAGTCTATACTGGAACTACTGTATACTCTGACTACTAGGAAAGACAAAATCTGTGCCATACTTACCTGTATCATACTGTACTTACAATACTACAATACAGTACTATACCATACTACCTTCCTGATGCTTGCCCATTACGCACAATCACAATGGGCAACACAGACACAATATGGTCAATATATTTATTGCATCGTTCCACGGTGAGTACATCGTTCCAAAAACTCATTATACCTTGCGCCAACTCATCCTTTTTGGAGGGTTTCACGACTTTTCGGATATGGTCCTTCAGCTCATGCCAGACCATTTCGATAGGATTGAAGTCTGGCGATCTGTCATTGGAGGGGGAAAAAAGGACAATTAGTTTAAGAGATACAGTACACAGTAAAAACAATGGGGAAAATGAGACACGGTTACCGCACTTACTCCGCTGGCATCTTCACCCAGTTGATACCGCGCTCAAGGATATGCACTGTTGATGCGGTGTGCTTCGGTTGGTTGTCTTGATAGAAAAGGTGACCATCCGGGAACTCACGTGTGATGTATTCTACAATCTCAGGCACAATTTTCTCTTGGAAGAAAGCTTTATTCATGATTCCTATAACAAGAAAAGAAAAGTGCTCAAAAAACTGCACACTAGTACAGTACAGTGCGTAAGGCAAAAGCGTGTGACATACATTTTACTGTACCTTCAAAGATGATGATGCATCCTGGTCCACGCCTAGAGATGGCACCCCACACATGCATCTCCACTGGGTGTTTTGGACGCGGCTTCGTACATATGCGAACTTTTTTGTGGAATGCAAAGGTGGCAAATCTCTCCAGCGAAACAGTAGACTCGTCAGTGAAGATGCAATCCTGGAAAGTTTCTCCACTGTCGATCCATGCCTGGACCTGGACCACTCTCTTGATTTTGTTAACGTCCCTTATCATAGGGTACGCTCTGTAATGACAAGGAATAATTTTATAGGTACAGTACAGTTTCTTAAATAACACTTTTACCTCCTGTACTGTCCAGTACTAACCTCACACGTCCATATTTCCATCCAATTCTGCCTCTCATCTTCTTTATGCTGGTCTCGGATACAATGAGATTGTGATTTTGCTGCAGAATGTATTTGATCCTTAATGCACTCTTCTCATCATTCTCTTCACTTATTTTGTTGACCAGAAGAGTTGTCTCCCTACAATGTACAGAAAAACAACAATCCGGTAAGTTACAGTGCAGTAGGCCACAAGCACAGCACATCATTTGCAGTAAAAATAGTATACAATGAGATAGATCTACACAATATATAGTTCTATTAATATTCAGCAATATAAACAATATATATACTGTAGTTATATAAATATACCGAAATAACTATAAAATTAGAGAAATCTACACAATATATTGTTCTATTAATATGCAGCAATATAAACAATATATATACTGTAGTTATATAAATATACCAAAATAACTATAAAATTAGAGAGATCTACACAATATATTGTTCTATTAATATGCAGCAATATAAACAATATATATACTGTATAATATAGTAATATAAATATACTTACGCGTTAGTTACCGTTGGTGTCCTCGTGCGTTGTTTGGTTTTTCAGTGTGCATGATAGCACACGGTGGTTGTTGGTACAATGAGGCCAGAAGCAGCTAACCAGCGTTGGATATCTGCAATCGGTGTCCGCTCATGTACATCTCCTTAATTCTCATGCTGAGATCCTTTGAAATCTTTTTAACAGGCATTGCTGCAAGCAGAAAGAAATACAAACACAAGAATGTATATTCAATGTTTAGTCTATGTGTATTCAATGTGCAGTGAATCCACAAAATGGATGGTGTATTTATACGTTAATGACCCACATTAGAGTACGCCCACTTTCAACACCTGTACCTCGTCGCCATGCATAAAAGGTTACACACTTTGCATAGCCTCCCACTTGATGATCTTTATCTGAACTTGCCCTTGTCCAGATACTGCATTGTGCCATCTGCTTCCATGGATCAACCCCGATTCTATGGACGCAGGAAGCCACTCGCCTCTGCCGTGCCTGTCACACAGAAAAAGCGAAAGGCGGCAGCCATTTCCAAGCCAAGGCCAAAGCAACAGGCTAAGGCTAATAAAGAAAACCTTCTGCTGACCCCAAAGGCCAAGGGTGTTAAAACACGTAAGCCTTATTATGTCAAGAAGAAATACGGTGATGTACACTCAACGCAAAACAAATGGCAGCCAACCCATCGAACCCGTAGACCACTTCCTTTAATACTCTTCAACGGATCTGCCGCCGCTCTCTCGGGAATCTACAGCCCATCTTTTCCACTACTCGTCCACGACGCTGCCACCGCTCTCCCGAAAACCCACAGGCCATCTTCGCCACTGCTCTCGAACGACGCTGCCGCTGGTGCCCTTGAAATCCATGGGTCACTTTCTCCATTATGCTTAGACGACTCTGCCGCTTCTCGCCCGGAAATCCACAGGTCACTTTCTCCATCCCTCTTTGATGACGCTGCCGCTTCTCCTCTCCCGAAAATCCACAGGTCACCTCCTCCATCCTTCTTCGGCGATGCTGCCGCTTCTCTCCATGGAACCCCCATCTCATCCTCCATAGCACCCATCCACCCAGATGTCCAGAACACGCCATGCACAAGAACCATCTCTTTAGACCGCATGCTGAATGGGTTAAGTGTGGATATCCCCGGGAACATTGCTGTGCTGGTAAAGATAGATCTGCTTCTGGAGACCATGCTAAATGTGGATCAACGGATGCAGAAGATGGATCAACGGATGGAGAAGATGGATCGACGGATGGAGAAGATAGAGACTGACATAGCGGGGATACATAATTTGCTCGGTGTTCATGTCCCTGTATCCCCGACGCCGGAGCAGGAGGGTGCATGGATGTGATGAATGGGACCTTCGACCACCTTCCAACACCAAGCGCACCCCCTCCACCAGAAGATTTTGTGTACATATATGCCATTGAGGAGGAGAATAACATGACAACCCGTCAAGACAACGCAAGGAGACAACACGGGTACCAAGACAGGAGGAAAGCTTCCTCCCAGACAACATACCCTCGCCCGCCGCCACAAGCACACCCACTCACAGAAGAACCATTTCCCACATTACCTGGCAGGTTTTGATAGGAGGAAGATATTCTCCCACCAATGGAATTGAGCGAAGGTTAGGTATAGGGCCACCTGTCTATAAAGATGCCTGTAACCCTCATTCCTGTGTTGTTGTTGAATCCTGTGAAGATCTAATCCTTAGGAATGAACTGCTACCTGTTTGACCTGGTATTTTGTTCCTGTGATTGCTGTAAGTGTTTTTATCCCACGTTATTCGTTTTACTGTGTGTGTTAGTCTGAAAAGAAATAAACTTACAGGTTTATTTTATCGCTGTCTCGCTCCAATCAGTTCCCAGTGGTTTTGTATGCATAAGTTCTGGTCCAGCGTGACAGGCATTTCCTCTTGTCCGTCTCTAGGACCTCAACATTTCCGGAGCTGACAAACTTCGAGCAATTATGCAAAAAGGAAAAATACCAAAAAGGACTAATAACGATGATTTATGAGGGCTAGAATCAACAGGGTTCACTACAGACCATAATTATATGACCAAATGGTCCAGAGATCTGGGGCTGGAAATTGACAGAGAAGACTGGGAAGATATCTGGAATAATGCGGCCAAAACCTCCATCTGTACGGCCACGAAAGAAAACATACATAAAATAATATACCAATGGTATCTCACACCAAAGAGGCTAAAACAGATCTTCCCAAAATCCTCTGACCAATGCTGGAGGACATACGGCCAGGTTGGCGACATGGCCCACATATGCTGTTCTGCCTGGCAATACAAAAATACTGAAAGATGATCCAGAAGATTATAAATGAGACCACAGGCCTATAAATACCCCTGTGCCCCCTGGTATTCCAGCTGGCCAAACCAGTAGAGTAAATAAGCCAGTAAAGGAGATCCTAGCCAGGGGAAGGGCGCCATGCCCTGCTGCCGTGGAATCACCGAAAGACAAGCTGATGCTGCTGGGTCACTTAAAACTTGTTTATTGGATCATCAAAACATACAAAAATAGCAAAGTTCCTCGTGGAGGAACACTCTGACGCGTGTTGTGCCCTTAAGGCACTTTGTCAAAGTCAGAGTGTTCCTCCGCGAGGAACTTTGCAATTTTTGTATGTTTTGATGATCCAATAAATAAGTTTTAAGTGACCCAGCAGCATCAGCTTGTTTTTCAGCGATTCCATGGCAGCAGTGCATGGCGCCCTTCCCCTGGCTGCGATTCTCCTTTACCTGCATTGATCGTTGAGCTGTCGCACGCCCACCCAGACTTCTTCAATCAAGCCTCAGTGAGTACTACTGCTTCATACTTCACTTACATACATCGGGATCCAGCTCCAGGGTGTTGTTTTATCCAATTAGCTGGGAGTCAGGTTGATCTATTATATGGTCTTCCTAGATTAACCCATTTATTTTTGGTCAACACCCCTAATATGAGCTTACATAGGATCATTCACTGGATGGATTATCGTGGGTTTGATATGCATATAGTTTAACAGTGATTGCCGTTTTCTTCATTTCCTCTGGAGCTCTACTTTGGGAGGCATTTTTTTCCTTCCATTCTCCTATGGAGGAAATAAGCTCCCCTATTAAGCGCCTGATATCGCATATTCTGACAGCAGCCAGATGTGCGATAGCAGCCGCTTGGAAAAACCCATTGCCTCCATCCAGGTCAATGGTAACAAGTAGAATTAATGAAGTGATGTTGATGGAGAGGCTCACTGCCTTCCTTAAACACTCCACCGAAAAATTCCACAAAATATGGGACCCCTGGTTAGAAGCCTAATAGAAGATATGAGTAGGAGTTTGAGTAGCTCGGGGCATAGGGTTGGGCCTAAAAGAAGGGATCTAGACAGCAGAAATGAGAGAGACACAGAGACTCACTGCCCAGGGATCCAAACCAAATAGGTTAAGATTGTTGGTACCCAAGGGCTTACTTCATCACAGTGGCGGCGTTTCCTGCATTATAGGTTCAGTTTCCGGTATGTATAGGGTCATTCATGTTATGCAAGCCCCCGCGTGATGCACACTGTCTTTAGGCTAGTAGCGCCGGGCTTTGAGGTTTATTCCTCTACTCTGCCATATAATTGTATAGTAGCAGCACACTACAGAAGGGACTTGTATATTTATTAAATTCTCATATAATGGTTCTCCTTGTGTTGCAATTGGTATGTAAATGGTGACTAAACACTTCTGCTTAGTAATAAATCATATTTTCTCATTAGTGTATTAGAGGAAAGCAGGGGTGGGTTACAGTATGATTATTTAGCAAACATAATTACATACAAAATAAAATAAAATGTGCATGCACAGTAGTACTTGGGATCTACACATGGATACTACCACATCACATCTCACTCTATAGTGAGAGTATCCACTATGCAGAAAATATGAATGTATATGTATATTGCGTGGTGTCGCGACTCTAAAAGTACTTCTTAGGCTGCGGTCCCGCTGGCGCTGACTGCGCTCATGCTTTAGAGCGGTGACGTCACCAAATAAAAAGTGTCTGGCAATTTTGCACTATGTTTGTTCCTTCTTTCTCCATCTGGTATATGCGTTGAGGACCTTTAACATAAGTGATTCCCCACATGAAAAAAACCCATAGAGATTGGAGTGTAAAGAAACCTTTACACTACCGACACACTTTATTAAAGTGTGGCCGGTACCGCAAGCCGGGAGATTTCCCGGCTTTCTAGTGGCCGCCCCTCGGCGTGCCGCGCGTCACAGACGCGCGGTCACGCGTCTTCGGGTGCGTGCGCCCCCTGCACGCGCGTCCAGGGGCTCCCCGAGGGAGCTCTGGTGTCCCGCGATCGCGGGACAGCGGCAGAGGGTTCCGGGGGACCCGGCGGACCCGGCAGCGGTAGGGAGAGCGCCCCGATCGGAGGGCGCTCTTCCGCTGCTTCGGCGCGCGCCCGTCACTCTCGGGCGCGCGCCAGGCTACTGCTGCGGCCAAGAACGGGCAAATGCTCGAATAAACTTGGCCGCAGCAGTATATACATTGTAACACAGAGTAATCTGTGAGTATAAATTTCATTGGGATTTTGAAAATTCATTACGAAACCAAGACTCAAGACATATTGCACCATTTGTTTTATGTTTTGTTATTCACATGACTTTGCGCTCCCTGACCTCTCTGGACATAAAAGAAACCTGGGGATTGAGAAAACAATCTTCATCAAAGGTTGAGCTGCATCGGATTAAAGGCATCATGCAGTAAGCAGCGAAATAATGCATTAGGCAGTTTTGCAATTAGCCATGTTTTTGGTGTGTTAAACTCGCCGTATGCTGTAAGGGGCGAATCCTGGCGAATGAATGCGCCACCACTATTTGATAAAAATGGCTAGTAACCGGTGGCGAGACGGCTGCCTGGCGAGAAGCTGTCGAGAAGCCGTCCCCTGCCGAGATGTGTTTGCTGCAGAGAGAGATCCGCTGCTCTCTCGGCGCAAACATCGGCCCATTAAAAATTATTTTTTAAACCATTTTTATTCATAGTGTACATGTGCAGGGGGTCTCCGGAGATGAACCGCATTGGTTTCAGGTCCGGGGACCCCCTGCTTCCCAAGATACAGGCCCCGTTATGAGGTGCCGGAATCCCTTTGCATTTAAAGGTCCCGATCACGTGACCGCGGAATGTAAACAAAGCAGAGGGGCCTGTATCTCGGGAAGCAGGCGGTCTCCGGACTTAAAACCAAAGCGGTTCAGCTCCGGAGACCCTCTGCACATCTACACTATGACTAAAACACACATATCAATAAAGACTTGTTCCTTACCTTTGCGGCTATCTGCTATAGTAGCAAAGCAGCATGAATATTTTTTTAATAATACTATACAGTGAGCAGGGGGTCCCCTGAGCTGAACCGCATTGCTTTGTGGACCAGGGACCCCCTGGTTCCCGAGTTACAGGCCCCGGTATGTGTGATTGGGTGGGCAGTGTCGCCGCCATGTTTATAGCGTCCCATACGCTACGTGCCCGCAATAAATATGGCGTTGACACTGTAACCGATGCCCCAAACTGTGGCCTGTAACTCGGGAAGCAGGGGGTCTCTGAGCCACAAATCAATGCGGTTCAGCTCAGGGGACCCCCTGCTCCAGCACAATATTATTAAAATACATTAATGCTGCTTCATTACCATAGCGGATAGCTGCTAAGGCAATGAAGGGGTTAACGCATAACAGTATGTTTATTGCGGACAATTGCCCCAAATAAACATAGCAATGCACAACATACAATACAGTAATGGGCAACATTACTATTATCCACAAATGGATAATAGTGCAGTTGTCCATTTAAAATACATACAAAACAATAAATACATTAAATACATATAGCACTCACCCATGTCCGGCTGCCACGATGAAGGCCATCCTCATCTTCAAACAAACAAAGCGCACAACACTCATCGTGAAAAATGTAATAAACTATGTTTATATATAAGGAGGTTCAAGGTTATGCGTACACAGAGTGGCTCTATGCTTGATTAATCTACCTTGATGTACGCATAACCTTGAAACACCTTATATATAAACATAGTTTATTACATTTTTCACGCTGAGTGTTGTGCGCTTTGTTTGTTTTTTTGTTACTAGATTCTAGGGTCTTGGGCTATCCTTTACACAGCAGCAGACGCTCATCTACATTGGTATATATTTATTTACATTTTCCACATGGTGGGGTGTGTTTTTTTTATTTAAATTGACATCACAATTAACACTTTGTATTAAGTATATATTTTAGTGCGCACTTATTTGTTTTTTCTATTTGGTCATCCTCATCTTCATCCTGCTAATGCCCCACCCGCTTCTGCAAAACAGACACAAGAATAAAAACATTCAATGTAATTTCCCACCATCACCCACATACCCTCCCCCACTACCTCCCTACCCCCTGAGGCCTAACCACCCTCACCCACTAACCACAAGGGAGTCCTACCACATACCCTTCGGGCCAATACCCCCTCCCCCTACCCCAACACATACAGTACAATAATGTGCCAAATAACTATTATCCAGATAGGGATAATACATTATTTGCCCATTATTAAACACATTAACTAGCATATTAAAATAATGAAAATTCTACTGACCTCATCAATAAGAAGGCCCCGTCGCCAGCATCATCCTTGTGGTCCGTTGCCAAAATAATACATAGCCAATACATTGCAATGACATTCACATATCAATGAACCCCTTAATCGCCTTCTCGGGTACTAACCGCAAAGGTAATTAAGGGGTTAAGCCATCCTGGCAATGGCAATACCACTTATCCATAACATCCTCAATGAAATACAATGTAATTTCCTAAACAAATCAAATGTAATCATCCAATCTAAAGCATCAAATGCCAATCCAAAGCCTCAAATGCCACTTAAAACATTGCATTTACATTGTACAGTATACATGCTGCATAAAATGTAAGCTACATGTAGACGCTGCAAATCAATGTTAACAATACAATATTTCTAATAAAATAGCATTACATCAAAAGAAGTATACAATGTAATCCAATAAAGTTACCATCAATCAATTAGCATACATGAATTACATCCCAAAACAATTAAAATAGCATCCATATCAATTACACAATTAACTATAGCAACCGTTAAAGAGAACAAGTTACCATCATACAAAATAGGACACCAACAATTACAAAATACAAAAGCAAGCCTCACCATTACCTAAAGTATAGCATATAAACCCCAAAATTACATCTATCTAATTATAAAATACATTAAACACACATCTATGCATAGCAGCATAGCCACAATCATTTAAAATAGTGCAAAGCAAGCTTTTAAAACAATATCATTTCTTACCCTGTATATATATATATCTCTAGACATACATACATACATACATACATACAGTGGCAAGAAATTATGTACAATAAAAAAAAAAAACACATGTAAAAAGCAACAAAAAACACAGTTACATTAAATACATTTCTTTAGTTCACTTACCATTACTTGACCCACTCACCGACTCCCGTTGAACAGCTTACTCACGAACCAATCCACGAACAGGAACCCATAAAATAATAAACCTGAAAATAATAAACATTAAAATAATAAAACACGACAATCCAGGAACATGGTACGAAACATGGCCGGCCTCACATTGTACGGCAGCCAATCAGAGCGTGGGAACTCCATCCCATCTCTGATTGGCTCTAGTAGACCATGTGACAGAGGCTTGGGGAATAACGGATATGACGTCATTGAAAGCCTGTCACATGGTACTTGAACCAATCAGAGTAGGGATAGACTTCCCACGCTCTGATTGGCTACCGTACCATGTGAGGGCGACCATGTTTCTTTTAATGACATCATCTTAAAGGCAATTGAAGCAAAGCCATTCTAATTGGCTGTGCTTTCATTGCCTTTAAGTGACGTCATCATTTTTTTTGTATCGGCCAAAACACATGGTTTTCACGGCCAAATCAGGGGCGTGGAAACCATGACGAAAATGTGACGTCATAGGCCTTTAAAAGCCTATGTCGTCTAATTTTGAAGCCAGACGCCGAGGAGGAAGGACCTCCGGTGAAGAAAGAAGACCAGGGCATGGCAGCCGACGGGAAGAAGACCCCGGAAGAAGATAGAAGAAACAAGAATACAGATGAAGATGGATTAGAAGTAGAAGACCCCTGGATTGTCGTGTTTTATTATTGTAATATTTATTATTTTCTGGTTTATTATTTTATGGGTTCCTGTTCGTGGATTGGTTCGTGAGTAAGCTGTTCAACGGGAGTCGGTGAGTGGGTCAAGTAATGGTAAGTGAACTAACGAAATGTATTTAATGTAACTGTGTTTTTGTTGCTTTTTACATGTGTTTTTTTTTATTGTACATCATTTCTTGCCACTGTATGTATGTATGTATGTATGTCTAGAGAGATATATACATACAGGGTAAGAAATGATATTGTTTTAAAAGCTTGCTTTGCACTATTTTAAATGATTGTGGCTATGCTGCTATGCATAGATGTGTGTTCAATGTATTTTATAATTAGATAGATGTAATTTTGGGGCTTCTATGCTGTACTTTAGGTAATGGTGAGGCTTGCTTTTGTATATTGTAATTGTTGGTGTCCTATTTTGTATGATGGTAACTTGTTCTCTTTAACGGTTGCTATAGTTAATTGTGTAATTGGTATGGATGCTATTTTAATTGTTATGGGATGTAATTCATGTATGCTAATTGACTGATGGTGACTTTATTGGATTACATTGTATACTTCTTTTAATGTAATGCTATTTTATTAGAAATATTGTATTGTTAACATTGATTTGCAGCATCTACACGTAGCTTACATTTTATGCAGCATGTATACAATGTAAATTCAATGTTTTAAGTGACATTTGAGGCTTTGGATTGGCATTTGATGCTTTAGATTTATTGATTACATTTGATTTGTTTAGGAAAGTGCATTGTATTTCATTGAGGATGTTATGGATAAGTGTTATTTTTATTGGAGAATGTTTTTGTTAACCCTGACACATTTATTTGTATATTGGTTCATCATGTGTGTATATGTGTGTATATGTGTGTATATGTGTGTATATGTGTATATGTGTATATACACATATACACACATGATGAACCAATATACAAATAAATGTGTCAGGGTTAACAAAAACATGCTCCAATAAAAATAACACTTATCCATAACATCCTCAATGAAATACAATGCACTTTCCTAAACAAATCAAATGTAATCAATAAATCTAAAGCATCAAATGCCAATCCAAAGCCTCAAATGTCACTTAAAACATTGAATTTACATTGTATACATGCTGCATAAAATGTAAGCTACGTGTAGACGCTGCAAATCAATGTTAACAATACAATATTTCTAATAAAATAGCATTACATTAAAAGAAGTATACAATGTAATCCAATAAAGTCACCATCAGTCAATTAGCATACATGAATTACATCCCATAACAATTAAAATAGCATCCATACCAATTACACAATTAACTATAGCAACCATTAATGAGAACAAGTTACCATCATACAAAATAGGACACCAACAATTACAATATACAAAAGCAAGCCTCACCATTACCTAAAGTACAGCATAGAAGCCCCAAAATTACATCTATCTAATTATAAAATACATTGAACACACATCTATGCATAGCAGCATAGCCACAATCATTTAAAATAGTGCAAAGCAAGCTTTTAAAACAATATAATTTCTTACCCTGTATGTATATATCTCTCTAGACATACATACATACATACATACATACATACATACAGTGGCAAGAAATGATGTACAATAAAAAAAAACACATGTAAAAAGCAACAAAAACACAGTTACATTAAATACATTTCGTTAGTTCACTTACCATTACTTGACCCACTCACCGACTCCCGTTGAACAGCTTACTCACGAACCAATCCACGAACAGGAACCCATAAAATAATAAACCAGAAAATAATAAATATTACAATAATAAAACACGACAATCCAGGGGTCTTCTACTTCTAATCCATCTTCATCTGTATTCTTGTTTCTTCTATCTTCTTCCGGGGTCTTCTTCCCGTCGGCTGCCATGCCCTGGTCTTCTTTCTTCACCGGAGGTCCTTCCTCCTCGGTGTCTGGCTTCAAAATTAGACGACATAGGCTTTTAAAGGCCTATGACATCACATTTTCGTCATGGTTTCCACGCCCCTGATTTGGCCGTGAAAACCATGTGTTTTGGCCGATACAAAAAAAAATGATGACGTCACTTAAAGGCAATGAAAGCACAGCCAATTAGAATGGCTTTGCTTCAATTGCCTTTAAGATGATGTCATTAAAAGAAACATGGTCGCCCTCACATGGTACGGTAGCCAATCAGAGCGTGGGAAGTCTATCCCTACTCTGATTGGTTCAAGTACCATGTGACAGGCTTTCAATGACGTCATATCCGTTATTCCCCAAGCCTCTGTCACATGGTCTACTAGAGCCAATCAGAGATGGGATGGAGTTCCCACGCTCTGATTGGCTGCCGTACAATGTGAGGCCGGCCATGTTTCGTACCATGTTCCTGGATTGTCGTGTTTTATTATTTTAATGTTTATTATTTTCAGGTTTATTATTTTATGGGTTCCTGTTCGTGGATTGGTTCGTGAGTAAGCTGTTCAACGGGAGTCGGTGAGTGGGTCAAGTAATGGTAAGTGAACTAAAGAAATGTATTTAATGTAACTGTGTTTATATGTTTATATATGTATGTATGTATGTATGTGTTTATATGTTTATATATGTATGTATGTATGTATGTATATATATATATATATATGTATGTATGTATGTATGTATGTATGTATATATATATATATTTTTTTTTTTTGTTTGTTTCTTTCATTTTTATTTAATTTTTTCATGATGAAGCCACTGTACAAAGGAATGTGTGAAGGGTGGGTATGTAGCCAGGATGGCTTAACCCCTTAATTACCTTTGAGGTTAGTACCCAATAAGGTGATTAAGGGGTTCATTGATATGTGAATGTCATTGCAATGTATTGGCTATGTATTATTTTGACAACGGACCACAAGGATGATGCTTGCGACGGGGCCTTCTTATTGAAGAGGTCAGTAGAATTTTCTTTATTTTACTATGCTACTTAATGTGTTTAATAGTGGCCAAATAATGTATTATCCCTATCTGGATAATAGTTATTTGGCCCATTATTGTACTGTATGTGGTGGGGTGGGTGGAGGGGGTATTGGCCCCAAGGGTATGTGGTAGGCTCCCTTGTGGGTAGTGGGTGAGGGTGATTAGGCCTCAGGGGGTGGGGGGGGTAGTGGGGGAGGGTATGTGGGTGATGGTGGGTTAACCCCTTAATGACAGTAGCGGTTCATAACCGCTATTGTGATTAAGGGGTTAGGGGACATTACATTGGATGTTTTTAATCTTGTGTCTGTTTTGCAGAAGTGGATGGGGCATTAGCAGGATGAAGATGAGGATGGCCTTCATCGTGGCAGCCGGACATGGGTGAGTGCTACATGTATTTAATGTATTTATTGTTCTGTATGTATTTTACATGGACACATGCACTATTATCCTTTTCTGGATAATAGTCATTTTGCCCATTACTATACTGTATGTTAGGGGGGTATAGGTGTTGTTGGTGTAATATATATATATATATATATATATATATATTTCTTTAGTTAGTGTGGGGCCGTTGTGTGTGTTTTCTTTTTATTGTGGGTAGCGGGGGTGGGTGAAGGGGGTATTAGCCCCAACGGTGGTTTGTTTATGCTTTTTGGTGGGTAGCGGGAGGGTTTAAACCCTTAATGACCGTAGCGGTATTAACTGCTACGGTCGTGAAGGGGTTAAGCGCACCCGCAACCCCCCCGCTAGCCCTAAACAAACAACAAGGGCCAAATATCCCCTTCACCCACCCCCGCTACCCACAATAAACCTGGCACGGCTGTTTAACCCCTTCATTGCCTTAGCGGTTAGTCGCTAAGGTAATGAAGTGGCCTTTAAATGCATTTTTCCTTCCTCGGATGCATGCCGGGGGGGTCCGGTGCTGGTATTAATGGTATCAGCTCCAGAGACTACCGGCATCAATCCCAGCCAGGAAAAAGGCCAGAAATTTTTCTAAGTGCCGATCTGCCACTCATCAGCAGCCTCTCACCATCAACTTGCCAACTTTTTCTTGCGTGGTTGATTCGCCATAAAAACGCCATTCTAGAGTGGCGAATAGCTCCGCTAAGCTACTCGCCACTACTAGAATACAGCGTGGCGGAAAATGTTTCTATTTTAGGCGGAAAGTGCCTTCTCGCCTCGCCACCGGTGGAAAACAAAAAACCGCCAACAAAACTGGCGTTTTTTTTTATTCTCGCCACTTTCTCGCCCCTTACTGTATAGGGGTAGGCATTCTTGGTGGGAAAGTGGTGAGAATTGCCTTTCCGCTGCTTACTGCATGATGCCCTAAGTCTGTATTTCATTTAATTATATGCACAAAATCACTATTTGAGTTGATTCAAAATCAGGCACTTATTTAAGCACAATTAATTTGGGTATATATATCTTTCTGTACCCTCATATATATAAATTTTCTATACTTGTAACTAAGTATATTTAAGCGCTATTAGATAACACGATTTACTTCATAGTATTGGTCTTTGTATTACTACTGTATCTAAAAAGCAGCCTTTAAAATGGATGGCAGAGATAAAGACATATGACTACACGAGACAGCTGATTTACATGAATTTTGAAGGCTTTTAATTACCAACAATAAAGACTCTACAACCTCAGATGTTGCTCAGACAAAGCATTGAGTGCCACTGACAGGTATACATTGTTTTTTTTTCATCATTTTAGTGAAATATCCAAAAGATACAAATTAAAAGTTGCACATACAGTACAATGTCAAACATAGTTGTAACAGCTCAGGTTTCTGTGGCATTATACTGTAATATACTGAAATAATAGCTGTTTGGGGGCACTATTGAAACACCATTAGATAAGTTAAAAGCTCATCAATTTTATTATACCGTAATTAATTGAAATTTTGGATGAGATAAAATGGATTCCTCAAACTCTTTATATTTTAATTAAATATATCTCAACATAAGCCAATATTATTTTGTGAATATTTGCAAATAATTTGCATAGAAAAACAGATGTTAACCTGTAAATATCTGAAACTGAACTTACTGGTTCCATGTGCAGAATTATGACTTCGAATTGAAGCACTTGGTTGTTGCAGTTGGATTACTTTACCTTTAGACACTATTACAGTACTATAGGCCAATTTTATGATATGTTGTCAAGTCATTTTACATAACTTTATTGCTCATATAACCTTTTTTTGCTACAATAAATAACATGCACAACAAAGTAGAACAATGAAGAATTGGGGCATATTAAACTACAGTGAGTCATATTCTTGGATTACTTTATATATGTGGCCGGGTCCCCTTTGGTACTTGCATCTCCCGATCTGCCGCGGAGGGGCTTGGGTAGTTGCGGTAGGGGTGATCCGGCCGCTGGAGGCTCCCCTTGCAGGGCACTGCCATATTTATAGTGTGCGCGCATGCACAATGTGATCGTGCATGAGCAGAGAAAGGTGCCATTATAGCAGGGGGCTCTGCGGGGACTACAGCCCCCAGAATGCACCAGGGCATAGTACCACATTGGATTCCCCTGCAACTGTATGGATACATTTGGCACGCTGAGACAGCCACGTCAGTCGGAGCTGGGAAAAGCAGAGCGTAGGTTTTGTGTGCAGGGCATCTGTGACCCCTGTACTAGGCCATAGAACCCTTAGGCCTCAGCTAGGCCCCAACTCCCCTCAGCTTGTCGTTGCTGCAGGGACAGACCCATTAGATAGGGACACTCTCCCTGTAGTACCAGTGTGAGGGACCCAGCCAGGACGCAATTGCACCCTGGCATCAGATGATCTGGGACCAGATCACCATGCACTGAGAGAGAGAATATAAAGGTGGGAAACTCCTGCTGGACACCACCCAACGTGGAGGCACACTCGTCACTGACGAAGATGGAGTGGGACCGGATGCCCCTTTGTCTACAGTCGGTGCTACCGGGTGCTGGAGTACCCTGCAGGTATCAACAAATGCACCAACTTTACATGTTAGTTGTGGGCAGCGCTGTCTCGCACATTGGGTGTGTTGCTTCTTTTGGACACCAGGGTGGTTGGGTGCCCAAAGGCCCATCAGAACTTTGGGAAAATCACATCAGGTGTGGACACTGAGTTTGAGGGTACTGTGGGGTTATGGCCATTCGAGGCCATGTTGTTGGGGACGTTATAGTGTTGTCATTTCTCTTATGCATACAGTATACTGTTATTATTATAGTAGGATCCCACATAGGTGGAGGGTCTGTCACCATACCAATCAGGCACAACCCTGGCTCCCACCAGCAGAGGCTCAAGCTTCCTGTGAGCCACAGGTAACGCACTACACACACAGTAGATGCCATATCTCCCAGTGGGTGGGGGAAAGTGCGTTACAATTGGAGGCGCTGCTGAGGTGCAGCAATAGGGCAGGCATTCAGAGACTTTGCAGCCAGCAGCAGTTAAAGAGGTCGGGGCTGGGCCCCTGATGCTACCCCAGGGACCTGGGCACCCATCCGCATTAAGGAATGGCAGAGCCTCTCCCTGATGTGACACCAGGGAGGGGGCTGCCTAGACCCCTTCCTAGGATAGACTGAGTTGGTGCACACCCCAACAGGAAATCCGGGGAGTGTGTACCTATCATCAAAGATCAAGACAGGGACAGGCAGCCTTTCAGTGTACCAAACGAACCCTGTGCACGACATACTGTGCATGTTGGGGTGCATCCAGAGAGTATGCTTCCAGGGAGTGTGTACTCTTCATTCAATTACCGACCAGATGTTGGGGCATTGGGGCATTCTCTGATGGGAAATCCAAAGAGTGTGTACCCTTCAAGCTGATACTCCTTAAGGAAAATCTGGGACCAGAACTCTTTCAGCATAAAGAAGGACTATGGGTATCTGGACTGTGCTTTTGTGAGTGCACCCTGTGGGAAATTTATCAAGGGAGCGTGAACCCACATTTCATTTCAACAATGGATTGGCCTCTTCAGTTGTAGGCTGGGGGACCTTGTGCACCTTTATTCTGGAAGTTTCTACAAGTCGAATTCTCTCCAACAGGAGTCTGCTGCGGCCTTGCCAAATGAGGATGCAGGCAGAGCCCTGTTTGGTGTGCCACAGGGGGATGTACTTGCGGTGCAGCCGGATGTGATGTCATCGCTCCCGCCGAGCATTGGCCTTCTTGAGACTCTTGCAAGGCTGGCACTACCCGATGACATCGACAAGATGGCCAGTGTCTTGGATGTGGAACCTCCTCTACTATCTACCGGGGTGAGTGCCGAATGGTGTTCAGCTGCTCCTGCTCCCCCACAGACCCCAAGCCGGGGAAGAAGTCATTGTGGATCCATCAACAAGGCCCCTCTACCATTCCCTAGAGGTCGTGGCCAACTCTTCCAGGAAGAGATAGCTGAGGACCTTTGCAAAAAGTTGGGTGAGATTAATTTAGGAATAAGAGTTCCTAAGGGTACCTCCGTATTCTATCAGGAGGTAGAGCTCAGTGAGCCTAAGTTCTGGGTATTACCTGGTCAGGGAGATGACCATAAGATCATAAAGCTGAGTAGAGCTGACCGAGCAATTTTTAACAGGTACTGTCAGTCGCACGGCTATAAATTCCCATACAGTATGTACCTGAGCAAATAATGGATTAAATAGATCTAAACCGTCAGGAATGGTTGTGACTAGCTGTAATAGAGAATATAAAGACAAAAACATCTGATGACAAATTTATTACTGATTCTAAAATTTGTTCTGTCATGGAAGAATGGTTGGTAAATACCTGCATATACAAAGACAGTGCAGAAGTTAGGCAACAACCTGGTGCTCCAAAAATATATATTATATGTGGACCAAGCTATTCAATGGGAGAGAATTCAGGAAGCCAGATCCAAAATATTATAAATGAGGATCTTGTTTGTCTTCCCGTTGGAAGAGTAGTTATGTATTCATCATCACTGTAAATCAGTGGATGATGTGGGCAATTGTCTGTATGACTGTAATGGTTATGTTATACATCTGTAGTAACCTGTTCTGTTTTGCAAGCTTCAGGTTACTGGATTGTGACCAAATTGGATCTCAATGAGGACATGGGAATTTTCACCTAGGAAGAGTATAACCATGGCTAGTCCAGCTATCTTTCTCCCCCCCCCCCCCCTGTCACATAAGTTCTCCGAGGTACAGGCAGTGTACAGGTTATCCTGTGGGGTTTGCCCTACCTCATGCAGCCTCTCTGAGTGGAAGCAGATATGTGACACTGGGTCTGTATTGCATCCTATCAGTGGCAGAAACTGTACCCTCCCCTTTTGCATTAGGGTGGAGGTTCTAAATTATAGCAGTCAGTTCTCCTCCGCCCCTCCTGGGGAGAGGAGTGTGTGTGTGTTGGAGTTCCCTTCAGCCCCTCATGGGTGGTGGAGCCAAGATCTGTTTTTAGCACAAGGCCTCATCACATTATCTTCTGGCCAGCACCATCCAAGGTTACATATAAAAGACACTAGATGGCGCTCAAACACTATATCTATGTGCAAATAACAGTGAAAACATAAAAAAATAAAATAAAATATATATACTTCACCGTGCAATAAATAAAAGTAAAAACACTCAAACCCTTGTAGGACTGTTTCAGGGTCCACACTCAGAGTACAATGGAACGAAATCAGGGGAGCGTCAGTACCTGGAAAAAATATATACAAACTACCATAGTGTATACTGCTAATAAACAAAACATATAATACGGTAGGGCTCCAAGGAGCAACAGAGTGCTAGATTAGGTATATAGTCCATAAACAGCATATGAATAGGGAGAACGATATCCCAGAAGAGAGACAACAGAGTCAAGGATAAAAAGCCATATAAAATTTATCCGGAAATGGTAAAAGTCAAGGCTTACAAGATACCAGAGTATAACAGGCGTGGGTAACAGGTTAGAGATGGAACGCCGAGTCGCGACCTCGTGGACCTCCTGCACGTCTGTCTTCTCCGCCGGTATCTGTCCTGTGCTGCAGGCTTGATGCCGATACGTCAGTTCCGGGTTTCACGGAACAGTTGGCGCCACCAGAACATCAGCTGGAGACTGTCTCCCTCAGGATGTCACGTTGAGGGTTACGCTCTACGCGTTTCGCCGTATAGGGTGGACGGCTTCGTCAGGAGTGACGTAGACCCATAGGAGGATACTATTTATACCCTTCCCAATTGCAATGACCTTTCTCCCTATAGGTCACAATGTATGATGGTCTAATTAATTGGGTAAATTGTTTACACTCACCGCTATAACAGATCTCATCACAAGTTTATACAAATATATTAAAATACAATTTAAACTTTAATACAATATATAATAGTGAAAAATAATATTTTTACTCATAACTAAAAATATGTAATTAATAACAAAACACATCTAACTCAATAAAATTCATAAAATAATCCCCACATATTTCTCTTATTAGAAAAACGCCGATTGATGTGTCTCCAAAGGAAAAAGAGAAAGAAAAACACTATAAGTATTGATTGAAACAGTATACATAATCCAACAAATTCTTTACTCTTTAGTGTATATTTCATAAACAAGTTCCTGTATATAAAAGTTTATACTCATATGATTAATATACATCAATCATAAAAAAGCATTTAATTCGAAATCCACATTTAGTCCCAGTGGAACAAGTGTTTTGAGGGTGAAAATCCAGAAACTCTCTCTCTTTTTCAGAGAGATGATTCTGTTCCCACCTCTCCAGTGTGGTAACACCTGTTCTAATACAGTAAACTTAAGACCTGATGTGTCTCCGTTATGCTTTTGAATAAAATGATTAGACAGAAAATGTGTTGTAATACCTCTTCTTACATTCCCAATATGCTCAAGTATACGTGTTTGTACTTTTCTTGAAGTTTGACCCACATATTGTAGCCCACATGGGCAAGAAACAAGGTATACTACATGATCTGTTTTACATGTTAAATGTTGTTTTATAAAGAACCGCTTTCCTGTCACGTTTGAGGTAAAACTAAATTTATCATCTGTCCTGTATTTACATGCCGTACATGTAGTGCAACCGTAAAAGCCTTTAT
The DNA here is from genome assembly GCF_040206685.1 of Ascaphus truei. Taxonomy (NCBI): domain Eukaryota; kingdom Metazoa; phylum Chordata; class Amphibia; order Anura; family Ascaphidae; genus Ascaphus; species Ascaphus truei. The sequence continues at coordinate 304,438,065 of NC_134485.1, read as the reverse complement.
TTTGTGTTAGCCACCTATTTGCAGTTGGATTCAATTTTTGCAATGCACTAGGGGCCAGTTTATCTTTTACGGCTTTAGCTCTTTTAAAGATAACAGCTGGTTTGTCTGGGACAATCTCTCCCAGTATAGAATCATTTTTGACAATATGCCAATACTTATGAATGATCTTTGAAATTTTTTCGGATTGGCTATTGTAGTTTGTAATAAATGAGAACTCAAAGTTATTTTTTGAACTCAACTGTTTTTTACTTTTTTCACACAACAAATCTTTTCTGTCTAAATTTTCCGCTTTTGTTAATGCATTTTTTATATCCTTATCTTTATAGTTTTTTTCTTTAAACCTATTCTGTAGGAAAGCTGATTGGCTGTGGAAACTGCTATCATCAGAACAGTTTCTCCTAATACGTCTTATTTGCCCATATGGAACATTTTGCAGCCATTTAGGGTGATGACAACTATCCATAGATATATAATTATTAATATCAACACCCTTAAAAAAAGTCTTGGTTTTAATAAGACCATCTTCAATGAAAATTTCTAAGTCTAGGAAGTTCACTTTTTCCTGACTATATTCACATGTAAAATGTAAATTTAACAAATTGTCATTCAGATAATGGGTGAACTGAATAAGTCCCTGTTCGTTACCCTTCCACACAAAGATGATGTCATCTATGTATCTACGCAATAGGCACAAATTTTCACCCAGCTCCGCAACAGACCATATATGGTCTTCTTCCCATGCTCCCATCAGAAGATTTGCGTAGCTGGGTGCAAATTTTGTGCCCATGGCGGTACCACATTTTTGTAGATAATATGTACCCTCGAACAAGAAGTAGTTGTGCTCTAAGATGAATTTGATACCATCAAGGATAAAATTAGCCTGTTCATTTGGCATCTTTGAATCTTTGGCTAGTGCTCTGTCAACTGCCTCGTGTCCGTCTCTGTGGTTTATGCAGGTATATAGTGACGTGACATCGCACGTCACTAGATACCATCCCTTTTCCCAGACTTGATTGTCTAAGATACGCAAGATGTCAGTGGTATCTTTGAGGTAAGAGGGAAGTTCTTTCACATATTTTTGTAAATAGACGTCTATGTAGGCGGATAGATGTGACGTTAAGGAATCTATGCCTGCAATAATGGGCCTTCCTGGGGGGTTGGAAATACTCTTATGTAATTTAGGAAGGTAATAAAATATAGGTCTAATGGGGTTATCTCTATACAAAAAATTATATTCTTCATTGTTTATTATTTCTTCCATTTTACCTTTATCTAGCAGAATTTTAAGATCTTTTAGAAAATCTGCCATTGGGTCTTTTTTTAAAGGTAAATAGGTATGGCTATCTCCCAGGATCCTATTGGACTCAGCAATATAATCCTTTCTGTCCAAGATAGCTATACCACCCCCTTTATCAGCTTGTTTTATCACTACAGAGGTATCTTCCTGTAAAGTTTTTAAAGCTGTTTTCTCAGAATTTGATAGATTCTTTTCAAACATTTTTTCTGATTCTACCAATTTTTCAAAATCTTTTTGTATCAGATTTGAAAATACCTCTAAGTTATTACCCTTTGCAAATTTGGGATAAAACATAGAGGGTAATTTCAGACCAGAATGGACTAAAGTAGGTATTCCTATAGACGTATTAGTTGAGCAATTATCATTTGAATCTTTTTTCAGATTATCCGATGTTCTCTGCTCCACTTCTTTGGTTCTAAAAAACCTTTTGATAGTGAGTTTTCTAAGGAACCTTTGTGCGTCCACAAAAAGGCCGAAATTACTGGGACCTACAGTTGGAGCATATTTGAGTCCCTTTGCCATTAATGATTTTTCTGGTTCAGTAAGTACTTTTGAACTTAGGTTGAAGATGTTGTTCCCTATCTCTTGCTTTTTTTGAGATGTTTCTTTTTTTCTTCTTCTTCCCCGTTTTCTTCTACTCTTGTTCTTTTCCTTTCTGATGAGGGATCCCTCCTTGCCAGTGGAGCATATTTGTTTGCTCTCTGAAAAGAAGTGGACCCCCCCTCCCCTAAAAAATCCTTCTGGGTTTCATTTTTAGGGCCATTTTTGGTAAACAATCTTTCTTTTTGGACTTCCCTTAGTTCTTTTCTATTGTTAGTCACTATTTCTATTTCAGAGTCAAAGTCTATACTTATAGTCCTTTTGGGAGTTTTTTTAACATTAATCTTTATGTTTGACTTATTAGGAGTATTATTTGATTTGGTAGGAGTTCTACTTTGTTTGTTTCTCCAATTCTCCAATCCTTGACTCTGTTGTCTCTCTTCTGGGATATCGTTCTCCCTATTCATATGCTGTTTATGGACTATATACCTAATCTAGCACTCTGTTGCTCCTTGGAGCCCTACCGTATTATATGTTTTGTTTATTAGCAGTATACACTATGGTAGTTTGTATATATTTTTTCCAGGTACTGACGCTCCCCTGATTTCGTTCCACAGCACCATCCAAGGGCCTGAAACCCCTACTCTACTATATGCAACGCTGTTATACCATCCTGCAGTGGTTGCTATAAATAAAGATCCCGTTTATATACTCCTGGCTGAGTTGCAGTCTATTAGCCTGAAGTATAGGAGTAAGACTGTCATGGTAGCGACAGCCTGCAGTTTTACTGCATCCTGCTGATATTAGAGGCGCTGTCACCACATGGAAAAAACCTAAGGATCACCGAAAGCCTGTCCTGTTACCCCACAACATCGCAGACACTCAGCTCTACAGGACCCTCACAGGTCTGATCTCACTACAGACATCAGTAGCAGCAACATGTTTCTAGGGAAGGGGGGAAACAGGACTACAAATATATATATATATATATATATATATATATATATATAATTTATTTTTTTATTTTGGGGGGGGGGGGGGGAAGACATATGTTTCTGCAGATTAACTGTCTTTTTTCCCCCTTCTCCCTTCTGGATTTGTTGCCAATCAAGTTCAGCAAAAGTTAATTCATTTTTCAACCTTTATGTAGTCACGTTTAATGTTTTTTATGTATGTCCTAAGGGTTTGGATTTATATTAAAAGAGCTTTAAAATGCCATTTTCATTAAACTGCTCTAATATAATAAGTACTGCTCTCTTGTATTCTTTAACCGTAACCATACATTTACATCAGAAGATCAACCTAGATGACAATAAAGACTATGTAAGTACAAATCTATTTTTTCTTGATATTATATGCTTTGAATTCTGAATAAAAAAAAAACAAATATATCAACAGCAAACATACTCACAGTTTGTCCACCCATGCAGTATTGTGTGCAACTAGAATTCATACTCCGACTATTTGGGATGAGGAATTGAGAAATAGGTAATAAAAGAATAATCTAGACACTTTCATGTTTAATGATTTTTAATATTTTTGTTATGAAACAAATTGGATATTTTACGGATTAAAACTAATTTAAATAAGATTTGCCGAACATAGATTTTTTTTTTTGTGGAGTTGTGTTGCATATTTTGCAAGTTATTAAAGTTGTTAAGAAAAAACTTTTAGCATCACAACTTAAACAACCACATTTATTTTGTACAAATTCACTTGTATCAAATGTGTCCTCTACTAAGATCAAAATAAAAGGAAAAGAACTGGAAGAAGTCAAAGACAATTTGTACCTTGGCCACCATGTATCAATTGATGGTAATCTTTCAAATAAAATCAATTGGACAATAAAGATGGGATGGCGTGCATTTGGAAAAAAACAATACAATATTTAAAATTAATTTTCCATTATGTCGCAGAGGTGAATGTTGGGAAGAGATAGGAAAAAGAATGAATGGGTCCGAAGGAAAACAAAATTCTGTGACATCTCCACAAGGGTGAAGAAATGTAAATGGCAATGGTCATACATATTGCAAGAAGAAATTACCATTGTTGGACAAAGATGATACTCAACTGGATTCGAAAGGGATGTGAAAAGACCAAGACAATGGGTGGGAGATGGACGGATGAAATAAGGAAATTTGTTAGAGCAAAGTTGTCACGGGAGACCAGGTCTCTTAACACATTTATACCCTGGATCATATGATTGAGCAAAGCAAGGAGGTAAAATAAATAGTAATTTATTCCACGAAATGACATACACTCAATGTTCCACAATTACACTCAAAATACACTTACTGGGAAAGGGGCAAACAAAATAATTTGTTTCCAGAATTAAATGTTGAAAAATAAAGTCTTTAGGAGCAATTTCCCAGGAGCGGGAGTTGCTAGTGAAATGGTTTGGAACTGTCCTCGGTCAGCAGGTCAAGTTGCCACCGCTGTGTACTCCGATGAAGCAGCATCCTTCATTCTGTCACCACGGTGATGGCACTTGGAATCTTGGTATCTTACAAAGACTTTGATGAATCTTAAGAATATTGGATGGATCTGATTCCTAATGGACTGCAGGAATTCTCATAAGTATCATAACCATATACCTAACAAGTGCAGCCAATCTCTCTGTGGGAATAATTTTTCCCACCTATCCTGGAGTTGCCAATACTTTAGAAACCTGGCAGAGGGGGCTTATCATTCTGCTAAGGACATGCGCAAACGTAACACCTTTGCTTCTTAGCATGTAAGACCCAACCCTTCTACCTGGCTACAGTAAGTCTGTGCTGGCCACCATTTGCCAAACTGCCTGGACTTTACACTAGAATGGGGGTACTTGAGGAAACCCTGCCCAACTAACACCTTGGGGACACTGAGCCCTTTCAACTCCAGACTTTTACAGAAATTGTGGCATCAAGCCAGCGGGATGCCTTAGAAGTCCGGAGCTGCACATCCTCAGCTCATTTACAGTGAGTCACTACACGCATACTAAGTGGGGATGCTACAATAAATGAGTATTTACCTGTCCCCGGTGGTCTGAATGAAAGCCCAAATGTGCCTATCATGTTAAATACACTATTTGAGGGGGACTTTCAGTCATCAATTTTTATAAAAAGTTATAAAAATTACGCTATGGTTGTTTTACATGTTCCTATCTGAACTATGCGCACAGCAAGTCTCAGAGCGCTAGGAGCTTCCTAACAAAAGTTAGGACACAACCACTTTTATACTTTAAGCGCTGAACTTAAAAACATTTTTACTCTTGCCACCTTATACCTGGTGGGAGAGACTCCGAACCCCTACACTGGGTTCTGGGGCTTTGGGCATATACCGGGGGGCGCTGGGATGTTATTTCCCCTTGCCCGGTCTTACTGTTCTGGTCTGTGCCGAAGCAGGGAGATCTGGCAATGAGCTGCTAACTGCTTCCAAGGGAGGATTTTGACCGGTGGCCTGTGTCTTCATGTCTCCAGGACTCTGGTAGGATTCCTGGGTACATGTTTCAGGGTAACAAGCAAGTCTGGCCCCCTACTACCTAAACACACCCTGACAACATTTTACCGTAAAATCATCCCTGAAACTCATGCCCTGTGAATCTCCGCTGGTTGGCACTCCTAGAACAGTAAAACACACACAATCATCTTTATTAAAGTACAGTGCACATGCCATAACTGGGTTGCAGAGCTGACACTTTAAACTCCCCAATATGGCTCAGGGGCACCCAGTCTGGCATAATACAATTTATTATTGGCCTGGGTACCCCTCACCATCACAAACGTCGAGGAAGAGGCTTGTAATGACAGTGCAAACAACAAGGAACATATACAGACCAGCGCCCCAAAAGAGTCCAAAGTCCCTAATAGAGTCCAAACAGATGGAAGGGAAGATATCCAAATGCTCCAATCACTGTAAAATCTCCAATCCGGGGGTCCGTGACATAGGGACAGAAACAAAGAAAAATAATAGTGTAATACGTAATGTTAAAATGGGACAAACAACATGAAACACTTAACAGAAGACAAACATGAAACAATCAAGCTGAAAGAAAAATAACTATTTAATAAAAACAGAGCCTGTTGCAAAGGGTCATCAACTGGTTAAAACCCAAAACCCTACTTACAGCAGGACTGGAATAACATGAGTAACGACGGTGCCTTGGAGTTACACTGGTTGTGAGAAGTGAGAAGTGAGAAGTGTCAGTCAAGTGAAGCAGGAAGCAGCATCATTAAAGCTGCAGTGCTGGCAAGCAGGAGGGTGGAGTTCCCTTACTCGGCAGCCATCTTGGAGTGTGTTTTGTAGCTAGAAGGAAAGACACTACACAGGGAGCCCCTGAGGACCCAAACTGCTGCAGGCATCTGCCCCACTTGTCTACATATGCTTGTTATTCCAGTCCTGCTGTAAGTAGGGTTTTGGGTTTTAACCCCTTGATGACCCTCTGCAACAGGCTCTGTTTTTATTAAATAGTTATTTTTCTTTCAGCTTGATTGTTTCATGTTTGTCTTCTGTTAAGTGTTTCATGTTGTTTGTCCCATTTTAACATTACGTATTACACTATTATTTTTCTTTGTTTCTGTCCCTATGTCACGGACCCCCGGATTGGAGATTTTACAGTGATTGGAGCATTTGGATTATCTTCCCTTCCATCTGTTTGGACACTATTAGGGACTTTGGACTCTTTTTGGGCGCTGGTCTGTATATGTTCTTTGTGTTCTCTCTGGTCTTGTTCTGCTAGTGTTCCTGGCTGCCCTGTACACATTGTGTTATTATTGTTAGTATTTTATTTTATTGCACGTAGCGCCTAAGCACTTTTCTTTGTGTTATCAGTGCAAACAACAAAGAAAGAAAAGGGCGCTCCAGTAAAAATCACAATAATGTGTGCAAATTAGTGCAATAAAGTGAATATAGTGTGAAAAATACAAAATATACAATCAGTTAATAATAATAATAATAATAATAGTAATAATAATAATAGTAATAATAATAATAGTAATAATAGTATTTATATGCACTAATTGTGCAAATAGTGTAAAAACAAAAGTATATAAAGGTGCTGCTCAAAAAAACCTTAATGAATGATCCGTGGAGTTCACTTTGTAGAAGGATATTCTTAAAAGTAGGGGAGCGCAGGTGTCATTGTAGTATATATATATATAAAAATAGAAACATGGATTACTTCACTTACAAATTTCAATACTTATTGCACATATGTTTCTATTTTTTTTTATACATGTACTGTATGTAGCCGGGTTCCCCTGGCCCTTACCTGATGGCTGCTGTGGGAACCCCCACGCTGTGCTGGGGAGCTGTGGGGGCGATCGCTTCACTGGGGGCTCCCAGCGGCCTCAGTCACAGAACGCTGCCATGTTTTTCATGTCCACGCATGTGCGGATTGTCGCGCCTGCGCAGAAGGTGTCTGGCGGCATGTTGCGATTGGGGATAGGCTCGAGCAGGAGCAGACGTGACTCGGCGGCCATTACAGAGAGGAAGATATGGCAGAGGTGGCTATCCGTAAGGCAGGGACCTCCTAAAGTTGCGCTTGCACAGAGAAGAGCAGCAGCGGCATTGCAAGCTCGCGCATGCTCAGTGCAGATCGCACACGTGGCCCCAAATGTTTGAAGGCTCTATGGGAAACTACAACACCCAGTAGCCACTGGGGCTGCTAACCACGTGATGCCAGGGAGCCAATGGAAGAGCTAGATTCTCCTGCTGCAGAAGGATACATTTTGAGCGCAGGGAAGAGGAAGTCAGTAGGAGCTGGGACACAGACAGGGGAGGGTGTAGGTGCAGGGAGGCAAGTAGCCCCTGCACTAGGCCATAGACCCCCTAAGCCCCAGCTAGACCCCTACACATTTCAGATTGTGGCTGTTGTAGGGAAGGCCCCTTCAGTTAGCGACCTTGCCCCTTAGTAGTGTGTTAAGTTCAGGGACACAGCTGCAGTGCTGTGAGACCCTGACAAGTGTGGTCTGGGACCAGACCTACCTCACTAAAGATAGACTACATTATCTGTATGGTGAGATTGCTCAGAGGGAGACTATCTCACCAGGAGGAGGAAGCCATCGCTGAGGCTTCGGCGCTGGATGTAGCTATTCTGCTGTACCCGGGTGCAGGATCCCCGGGCAGGTATCAGTAACCAAGTACACCAACAATACACCTCATCTAGTGGGCAGCGCTGTCAAATACTTGGGTGGGGTTGTGGGACTCTTGGGAATCTTGGGACACTTAGGTATATGGTGTGGGGTTGGTGTGAGGCCAGTGTTACAGGGTGACACTCAAGCTGTTGATGTTATATTGTGATATGTTATTCTGCTGCATATAGTAAACTGTTATATATATACTCTGGTGTATGTGGTTACTGTATGTGGATCCTGTGTCAGGGGTTATTCTATACTTTAGGATCCTGCACAGGTGGAGGCGCTGTAATATTATGAGTATCATTCCAGGATACACCCCAGGTTCCCATCAGTGGAGGCTCAGGCCTCCTGTGAGACTGACCAGTATTGCACCACACCTGGTAATACATGTAGATTTCCCCACATGGTCCCTATCTGCGATTGGGGGGGGGAGGGAATGTGTTACATGTACTACACTGACACCTGTGCTTCCGTACTTTTCAAAATATGCTTGTAACGACAGTAACTCAAAGATCAGGGAGGAGGTCTTTTTCCTGCAGTAGATCGACAAGGGCTGAAGATGATGATGATATTGACATACATATATGTTCCAGTACCCCCTGATGCTGTCCACCCTAGCGTTAACACTATGACACATCTGGCCTTGTCACCAATAATGCCTGATGTTGCCATGAGTAATGGTGTTGTTATATCTGCCCTGATTGTCACACCAATGGTAAGGGTATCACCACAAGGGGAGGAGGGTCAGCGCAAAGCTGCAGAACAAGCTGAGATACAGAGGTTGCTAAGGGATTGGAAAGTGGGGCGTAGTATTCACAAGAACAGGGTAGAATACGTCTCTGCGTCTGGGAATAAATGATGTTATTCTATAAGATTGCCTGATAGTCAGGGCAATATGGTGCTGAAACCTGATCTAGCACACTACTACTAAAGGTAGCTTTTACCATGTTATAGCAATGGTATTATCTTATCACTGTTATGTTATGTTATGCAGATCTATCACATGTATATGTAAATGGTTATTGCGTTCATGCCAATTTCCAGGGATTTGCGTAGTGGGTGGTGTTAAACCCACTGCAGTCCAAGCAGGGATGTTGGAGTTTTCACCAGGAGGAGAATATAGCCTAGCCTCCCGGCAGCTACTTCTTTTTGCTGGGCCTTTCCAGTGTCAGTCTTGTTAGTGCAGGGAGTGGAAATGTTAATTCCTTCTGTAGGCCTGTGTGTGTGCTACAGCTTTGGATGATGTAATTAGTATCCAAGGGCGGGCCTAGCAACTTCTGAGGATGTCAATCTGAGGGGTGGATATTGATTGGAACACACCCTGTATGCAAGGGCATATCAGTATCCAGATCTGGCTTGTTATGAGTCAGAGTTACAGACACTCCCCAAAGATTATAAATCCTGACATTCTCCCAAATTGAGAGTTCAGTCCAGTTCTGAGAGAGGGTGGAGTTATAGAAGAAGAGAGGAGTCTCTTCCTCCCACCCATGAGGGGATGGGAGGGAAGAGGAGTAGGCCTGAGTTGGGTCTAAGGCTTGGGGCAGGGCAATGATCTGCAATTAATAACATGCAGTTATGAAGAATGTCTGCCTTTCTGTTGTGATCACCTTCCTACAATAAACATTTGAAAAGAAAATGCTGTCTGTAACTGTCTCTGTTGTATGAGGAAAGTCAGTAGGGGCTCATCCCCTGAACAACCACAGAGGATCCCTGCTGGCTGGAGGCGCTGCACCTACTGAGAACAAGGTAACCTGTCCCCCCTTTCCTGCTTCTCCCCAAACCACTACGGAGCACTCAGCCCTCCTGTTACCAACAGGTACAGTATGCACCACCACACAGCGTAGCCAGAAAAAGCATACCTACCCTAATCTCACTAGGTAGGGGTAGATGGGCTACATTTGGAGGCACTGCTGAGATGCAAAAGAACTGCTCCCAGGACAGGACAAGTTTTAACAACAGGACAAGGTTTAAGCAGACAGCAGACAATGCAGCAGTTTGGACTTCGTTGTGCAGCATAGGCAGCAGCAGACATGCTCTCCAGCTGAAGAGAAGACACGGGGGTCTCTCCCTGAAGCTTCCCCAGGGAGGGGGTTACCCAGAATAAAGACATTTCTATGTTGGGGCGACCTCCTGGTCAGTATGCCAGGGAGTGTGGACACCCTCATATGGACTTGCTACTCTGTGGGGTGACCCCCTGGAGGCCATGTGCCAGGGAGTGTGTATACCCAATAGGTCACAAATAGGATTTGGGGCGACTACCTGAGGCTTCACCAGGGAGGAGTGGGTACCCTGCCTATCAGGATATCAAGGAGAGAATGGGGATCAGGTTCCTGCGGCAACACCAGGGAGCCTGCAGACCATTTCTGGCACTGAAGTTGGGGCGACTACCTGAGGCTACACCAGGGAGGAGTGGTGACCCTTCTGTATACCACAACGAAGACTAGCAGCAACGGGACAGGGCCTCTGAGGTGGCATCAGAGACCCCTGTGTACTCAGCAATAAAGAGACTATTGCATTTCTGTTAGTGAGGCGTTCCCTAAAGCTATACCAGGGTGCGTATTACTCAGAGAAAAGAGAGAAATTGTGCTTTATTTTGTGTGGCTTCTTACTGAAGAAAAGGGGTCACACGTGTTCACAAGTCCTCAAAAGATGGTGGTTTTGCTCTGAAGGAGACCACATGGTCCTGGACTTTGTGCTTTCAAAATCGCGGTTCCAAAGAACTGGGGACAGCATGGACTGATTGGGGGTCATGCACTAAGCTCCGTTAAGTCACTTTTAGAGCGCAAAGTGCTCTTAGAACGTGATTTTGCACTGAACACGATGCACTAAGCAACGCAAACAGGCACTTTGCACTCTAAAACTGACTTTTTTCATGAATTTTTTTCCAACTCTGCTCGTTCGTTACCCTGTTTGCATTAAATTCTGCCCTTAAGTGGGATGCACAGAGCAACGCAACCTTAGCGTACGCGAAAGTTGCGTTCAACAGAAAAAGTCAGCTCAAGGTAGACGCAAAAAAAGCTGGACAATTATTGCTTTACATTTTTGCATGCGCAAAACCCATACAACAGGCTGGCGGGGGTCCCCGAGGAAGCCCGGGGGTCGTGCAGGTGTCCCCGGCTGACTACGCGGGGATCCGGGGGTCCCGGCTCATCAAGCGGGGGTCCCCGCGGGTGTCCCCGGCTGACCCTGCGGGGAGCCGGGGATCCCCGGCTCACCAAGCGGGGGTCCCCGCGGGAGTGCGGGGGTCCCTGCGGGGGTCCGGGGTCCCCGCAGCCGTCCCGGGGTCCCCAAGGGCCTGCGGTACCAATGTTGCGCCTCCAAAAATAATAAACAATATTTATAACTAAATACAACCCCCTAACACATACAATACAGTAATGGGCAAAATTACAATTATCCACATATGGATAATAATGCATTTGCACATTTTAAATACATATAACTTTCAATAAATACAGTAAAAACATATTACACTTACTTTTTACAGGCACCCACGATGAAGGCCGTCTTCATCCTCATCTTCATCCTGCCCATGCCCCCTCCGATGCTGCAAAACATACACAAGAATAAATACATCCAATGTAATGTCCCCTAACCCCTTAATCACCATAGCGGTTATTAAACGCTACCGTCATTAAGGGATTAACCCACCCTCACCCACCACTCTGGAGGCTTACATACCCTCCCCCACTACTCCCTTACCCCGTGAGGCCTAACCACCCTCACCCACTACCCAGCCGGGAGGCCTACCCACATACCCTTGGGGCCAATCCCCCGTTCCCCCACCCTCAGTACCCACAATAAAAACAATACACTGCCCCACAATAAACATCATTATATATATTAAATAAACCCACCCCTTGTAACCCCCCCTCCCCATAAGTACATGATTTATTATTTTACATACAGGTTTAATACCCCAGGCCCACGGGAGTCCCCGGTGGGCCTGATGGGTCACCTCTCAGACCTAGAGGTGACCAGCATCATGTTTCACACAGGGTCTTGAGGCCTGTTGATGGTTCCTGCCAGGTGCCATGGTCCACCAGGTGGTCTCCGCGGGTCACCGTGGGACACAATGGGGTCTCCACGGTAGGCCCACGGATGTCTGTGGGGCCCCAGGTCAGATCCACAGGTGTCTGACGTGCCTCGGGTGGTTCCCACGGGGGTCTGGGGACCCACGGGTGATCCCTACAGGTCTGCGGTGCCCCCACAGATGTGGGGCCACCGGTTCTTCCCCGCAGGTGTCCCCCGTGGACCCGGAAGCCTGGTACCCGTGAGAAGCCTGAGGATACCACAGATGGTCTCCAGAGGTCCCCCGCAAACCAAAATGAACCAACCCTGTATTTAAAAAAAATAAACCTGACCTATACATTAAATACATCAATCCTCCCCCCCCCCCCAACACATACAGTACAATTCTGCTGCATATAGTAAACTGTTATATATATACTCTGGTGTATGTGGTTACTGTATGTGGATCCTGTGTCAGGGGTTATTCTATACTTTAGGATCCTGCACAGGTGGAGGCGCTGTAATATTATGAGTATCATTCCAGGATACACCCCAGGTTCCCATCAGTGGAGGCTCAGGCCTCCTGTGAGACTGACCAGTATTGCACCACACCTGGTAATACATGTAGATTTCCCCACATGGTCCCTATCTGCGATTGGGGGGGGGAGGGAATGTGTTACATGTACTACACTGACACCTGTGCTTCCGTACTTTTCAAAATATGCTTGTAACGACAGTAACTCAAAGATCAGGGAGGAGGTCTTTTTCCTGCAGTAGATCGACAAGGGCTGAAGATGATGATGATATTGACATACATATATGTTCCAGTACCCCCTGATGCTGTCCACCCTAGCGTTAACACTATGACACATCTGGCCTTGTCACCAATAATGCCTGATGTTGCCATGAGTAATGGTGTTGTTATATCTGCCCTGATTGTCACACCAATGGTAAGGGTATCACCACAAGGGGAGGAGGGTCAGCGCAAAGCTGCAGAACAAGCTGAGATACAGAGGTTGCTAAGGGATTGGAAAGTGGGGCGTAGTATTCACAAGAACAGGGTAGAATACGTCTCTGCGTCTGGGAATAAATGATGTTATTCTATAAGATTGCCTGATAGTCAGGGCAATATGGTGCTGAAACCTGATCTAGCACACTACTACTAAAGGTAGCTTTTACCATGTTATAGCAATGGTATTATCTTATCACTGTTATGTTATGTTATGCAGATCTATCACATGTATATGTAAATGGTTATTGCGTTCATGCCATGTTATGCCAATTTCCAGGGATTTGCGTAGTGGGTGGTGTTAAACCCACTGCAGTCCAAGCAGGGATGTTGGAGTTTTCACCAGGAGGAGAATATAGCCTAGCCTCCCGGCAGCTACTTCTTTTTGCTGGGCCTTTCCAGTGTCAGTCTTGTTAGTGCAGGGAGTGGAAATGTTAATTCCTTCTGTAGGCCTGTGTGTGTGCTACAGCTTTGGATGATGTAATTAGTATCCAAGGGCGGGCCTAGCAACTTCTGAGGATGTCAATCTGAGGGGTGGATATTGATTGGAACACACCCTGTATGCAAGGGCATATCAGTATCCAGATCTGGCTTGTTATGAGTCAGAGTTACAGACACTCCCCAAAGATTATAAATCCTGACATTCTCCCAAATTGAGAGTTCAGTCCAGTTCTGAGAGAGGGTGGAGTTATAGAAGAAGAGAGGAGTCTCTTCCTCCCACCCATGAGGGGATGGGAGGGAAGAGGAGTAGGCCTGAGTTGGGTCTAAGGCTTGGGGCAGGGCAATGATCTGCAATTAATAACATGCAGTTATGAAGAATGTCTGCCTTTCTGTTGTGATCACCTTCCTACAATAAACATTTGAAAAGAAAATGCTGTCTGTAACTGTCTCTGTTGTATGAGGAAAGTCAGTAGGGGCTCATCCCCTGAACAACCACAGAGGATCCCTGCTGGCTGGAGGCGCTGCACCTACTTAGAACAAGGTAACCTGTCCCCCCTTTCCTGCTTCTCCCCAAACCACTACGGAGCACTCAGCCCTCCTGTTACCAACAGGTACAGTATGCACCACCACACAGCGTAGCCAGAAAAAGCATACCTACCCTAATCTCACTAGGTAGGGGTAGATGGGCTACATTTGGAGGCACTGCTGAGATGCAAAAGAACTGCTCCCAGGACAGGACAAGTTTTAACAACAGGACAAGGTTTAAGCAGACAGCAGACAATGCAGCAGTTTGGACTTCGTTGTGCAGCATAGGCAGCAGCAGACATGCTCTCCAGCTGAAGAGAAGACACGGGGGTCTCTCCCTGAAGCTTCCCCAGGGAGGGGGTTACCCAGAATAAAGACATTTCTATGTTGGGGCGACCTCCTGGTCAGTATGCCAGGGAGTGTGGACACCCTCATATGGACTTGCTACTCTGTGGGGTGACCCCCTGGAGGCCATGTGCCAGGGAGTGTGTATACCCAATAGGTCACAAATAGGATTTGGGGCGACTACCTGAGGCTTCACCAGGGAGGAGTGGGTACCCTGCCTATCAGGATATCAAGGAGAGAATGGGGATCAGGTTCCTGCGGCAACACCAGGGAGCCTGCAGACCATTTCTGGCACTGAAGTTGGGGCGACTACCTGAGGCTACACCAGGGAGGAGTGGTGACCCTTCTGTATACCACAACGAAGACTAGCAGCAACGGGACAGGGCCTCTGAGGTGGCATCAGAGACCCCTGTGTACTCAGCAATAAAGAGACTATTGCATTTCTGTTAGTGAGGCGTTCCCTAAAGCTATACCAGGGTGCGTATTACTCAGAGAAAAGAGAGAAATTGTGCTTTATTTTGTGTGGCTTCTTACTGAAGAAAAGGGGTCACACGTGTTCACAAGTCCTCAAAAGATGGTGGTTTTGCTCTGAAGGAGACCACATGGTCCTGGACTTTGTGCTTTCAAAATCGCGGTTCCAAAGAACTGGGGACAGCATGGACTGATTGGGGGTCATGCACTAAGCTCCGTTAAGTCACTTTTAGAGCGCAAAGTGCTCTTAGAACGTGATTTTGCACTGAACACGATGCACTAAGCAACGCAAACAGGCACTTTGCACTCTAAAACTGACTTTTTTCATGAATTTTTTTCCAACTCTGCTCGTTCGTTACCCTGTTTGCATTAAATTCTGCCCTTAAGTGGGATGCACAGAGCAACGCAACCTTAGCGTACGCGAAAGTTGCGTTCAACAGAAAAAGTCAGCTCAAGGTAGACGCAAAAAAAGCTGGACAATTATTGCTTTACATTTTTGCATGCGCAAAACCCATACAACAGGCTGGCGGGGGTCCCCGAGGAAGCCCGGGGGTCGTGCAGGTGTCCCCGGCTGACTACGCGGGGATCCGGGGGTCCCGGCTCATCAAGCGGGGGTCCCCGCGGGTGTCCCCGGCTGACCCTGCGGGGAGCCGGGGATCCCCGGCTCACCAAGCGGGGGTCCCCGCGGGAGTGCGGGGGTCCCTGCGGGGGTCCGGGGTCCCCGCAGCCGTCCCGGGGTCCCCAAGGGCCTGCGGTACCAATGTTGCGCCTCCAAAAATAATAAACAATATTTATAACTAAATACAACCCCCTAACACATACAATACAGTAATGGGCAAAATTACAATTATCCACATATGGATAATAATGCATTTGCACATTTTAAATACATATAACTTTCAATAAATACAGTAAAAACATATTACACTTACTTTTTACAGGCACCCACGATGAAGGCCGTCTTCATCCTCATCTTCATCCTGCCCATGCCCCCTCCGATGCTGCAAAACATACACAAGAATAAATACATCCAATGTAATGTCCCCTAACCCCTTAATCACCATAGCGGTTATTAAACGCTACCGTCATTAAGGGATTAACCCACCCTCACCCACCACTCTGGAGGCTTACATACCCTCCCCCACTACTCCCTTACCCCGTGAGGCCTAACCACCCTCACCCACTACCCAGCCGGGAGGCCTACCCACATACCCTTGGGGCCAATCCCCCGTTCCCCCACCCTCAGTACCCACAATAAAAACAATACACTGCCCCACAATAAACATCATTATATATATTAAATAAACCCACCCCTTGTAACCCCCCCTCCCCATAAGTACATGATTTATTATTTTACATACAGGTTTAATACCCCAGGCCCACGGGAGTCCCCGGTGGGCCTGATGGGTCACCTCTCAGACCTAGAGGTGACCAGCATCATGTTTCACACAGGGTCTTGAGGCCTGTTGATGGTTCCTGCCAGGTGCCATGGTCCACCAGGTGGTCTCCGCGGGTCACCGTGGGACACAATGGGGTCTCCACGGTAGGCCCACGGATGTCTGTGGGGCCCCAGGTCAGATCCACAGGTGTCTGACGTGCCTCGGGTGGTTCCCACGGGGGTCTGGGGACCCACGGGTGATCCCTACAGGTCTGCGGTGCCCCCACAGATGTGGGGCCACCGGTTCTTCCCCGCAGGTGTCCCCCGTGGACCCGGAAGCCTGGTACCCGTGAGAAGCCTGAGGATACCACAGATGGTCTCCAGAGGTCCCCCGCAAACCAAAATGAACCAACCCTGTATTTAAAAAAAATAAACCTGACCTATACATTAAATACATCAATCCTCCCCCCCCCCCCAACACATACAGTACAATTCTGCTGCATATAGTAAACTGTTATATATATACTCTGGTGTATGTGGTTACTGTATGTGGATCCTGTGTCAGGGGTTATTCTATACTTTAGGATCCTGCACAGGTGGAGGCGCTGTAATATTATGAGTATCATTCCAGGATACACCCCAGGTTCCCATCAGTGGAGGCTCAGGCCTCCTGTGAGACTGACCAGTATTGCACCACACCTGGTAATACATGTAGATTTCCCCACATGGTCCCTATCTGCGATTGGGGGGGGGAGGGAATGTGTTACATGTACTACACTGACACCTGTGCTTCCGTACTTTTCAAAATATGCTTGTAACGACAGTAACTCAAAGATCAGGGAGGAGGTCTTTTTCCTGCAGTAGATCGACAAGGGCTGAAGATGATGATGATATTGACATACATATATGTTCCAGTACCCCCTGATGCTGTCCACCCTAGCGTTAACACTATGACACATCTGGCCTTGTCACCAATAATGCCTGATGTTGCCATGAGTAATGGTGTTGTTATATCTGCCCTGATTGTCACACCAATGGTAAGGGTATCACCACAAGGGGAGGAGGGTCAGCGCAAAGCTGCAGAACAAGCTGAGATACAGAGGTTGCTAAGGGATTGGAAAGTGGGGCGTAGTATTCACAAGAACAGGGTAGAATACGTCTCTGCGTCTGGGAATAAATGATGTTATTCTATAAGATTGCCTGATAGTCAGGGCAATATGGTGCTGAAACCTGATCTAGCACACTACTACTAAAGGTAGCTTTTACCATGTTATAGCAATGGTATTATCTTATCACTGTTATGTTATGTTATGCAGATCTATCACATGTATATGTAAATGGTTATTGCGTTCATGCCATGTTATGCCAATTTCCAGGGATTTGCGTAGTGGGTGGTGTTAAACCCACTGCAGTCCAAGCAGGGATGTTGGAGTTTTCACCAGGAGGAGAATATAGCCTAGCCTCCCGGCAGCTACTTCTTTTTGCTGGGCCTTTCCAGTGTCAGTCTTGTTAGTGCAGGGAGTGGAAATGTTAATTCCTTCTGTAGGCCTGTGTGTGTGCTACAGCTTTGGATGATGTAATTAGTATCCAAGGGCGGGCCTAGCAACTTCTGAGGATGTCAATCTGAGGGGTGGATATTGATTGGAACACACCCTGTATGCAAGGGCATATCAGTATCCAGATCTGGCTTGTTATGAGTCAGAGTTACAGACACTCCCCAAAGATTATAAATCCTGACATTCTCCCAAATTGAGAGTTCAGTCCAGTTCTGAGAGAGGGTGGAGTTATAGAAGAAGAGAGGAGTCTCTTCCTCCCACCCATGAGGGGATGGGAGGGAAGAGGAGTAGGCCTGAGTTGGGTCTAAGGCTTGGGGCAGGGCAATGATCTGCAATTAATAACATGCAGTTATGAAGAATGTCTGCCTTTCTGTTGTGATCACCTTCCTACAATAAACATTTGAAAAGAAAATGCTGTCTGTAACTGTCTCTGTTGTATGAGGAAAGTCAGTAGGGGCTCATCCCCTGAACAACCACAGAGGATCCCTGCTGGCTGGAGGCGCTGCACCTACTTAGAACAAGGTAACCTGTCCCCCCTTTCCTGCTTCTCCCCAAACCACTACGGAGCACTCAGCCCTCCTGTTACCAACAGGTACAGTATGCACCACCACACAGCGTAGCCAGAAAAAGCATACCTACCCTAATCTCACTAGGTAGGGGTAGATGGGCTACATTTGGAGGCACTGCTGAGATGCAAAAGAACTGCTCCCAGGACAGGACAAGTTTTAACAACAGGACAAGGTTTAAGCAGACAGCAGACAATGCAGCAGTTTGGACTTCGTTGTGCAGCATAGGCAGCAGCAGACATGCTCTCCAGCTGAAGAGAAGACACGGGGGTCTCTCCCTGAAGCTTCCCCAGGGAGGGGGTTACCCAGAATAAAGACATTTCTATGTTGGGGCGACCTCCTGGTCAGTATGCCAGGGAGTGTGGACACCCTCATATGGACTTGCTACTCTGTGGGGTGACCCCCTGGAGGCCATGTGCCAGGGAGTGTGTATACCCAATAGGTCACAAATAGGATTTGGGGCGACTACCTGAGGCTTCACCAGGGAGGAGTGGGTACCCTGCCTATCAGGATATCAAGGAGAGAATGGGGATCAGGTTCCTGCGGCAACACCAGGGAGCCTGCAGACCATTTCTGGCACTGAAGTTGGGGCGACTACCTGAGGCTACACCAGGGAGGAGTGGTGACCCTTCTGTATACCACAACGAAGACTAGCAGCAACGGGACAGGGCCTCTGAGGTGGCATCAGAGACCCCTGTGTACTCAGCAATAAAGAGACTATTGCATTTCTGTTAGTGAGGCGTTCCCTAAAGCTATACCAGGGTGCGTATTACTCAGAGAAAAGAGAGAAATTGTGCTTTATTTTGTGTGGCTTCTTACTGAAGAAAAGGGGTCACACGTGTTCACAAGTCCTCAAAAGATGGTGGTTTTGCTCTGAAGGAGACCACATGGTCCTGGACTTTGTGCTTTCAAAATCGCGGTTCCAAAGAACTGGGGACAGCATGGACTGATTGGGGGTCATGCACTAAGCTCCGTTAAGTCACTTTTAGAGCGCAAAGTGCTCTTAGAACGTGATTTTGCACTGAACACGATGCACTAAGCAACGCAAACAGGCACTTTGCACTCTAAAACTGACTTTTTTCATGAATTTTTTTCCAACTCTGCTCGTTCGTTACCCTGTTTGCATTAAATTCTGCCCTTAAGTGGGATGCACAGAGCAACGCAACCTTAGCGTACGCGAAAGTTGCGTTCAACAGAAAAAGTCAGCTCAAGGTAGACGCAAAAAAAGCTGGACAATTATTGCTTTACATTTTTGCATGCGCAAAACCCATACAACAGGCTGGCGGGGGTCCCCGAGGAAGCCCGGGGGTCGTGCAGGTGTCCCCGGCTGACTACGCGGGGATCCGGGGGTCCCGGCTCATCAAGCGGGGGTCCCCGCGGGTGTCCCCGGCTGACCCTGCGGGGAGCCGGGGATCCCCGGCTCACCAAGCGGGGGTCCCCGCGGGAGTGCGGGGGTCCCTGCGGGGGTCCGGGGTCCCCGCAGCCGTCCCGGGGTCCCCAAGGGCCTGCGGTACCAATGTTGCGCCTCCAAAAATAATAAACAATATTTATAACTAAATACAACCCCCTAACACATACAATACAGTAATGGGCAAAATTACAATTATCCACATATGGATAATAATGCATTTGCACATTTTAAATACATATAACTTTCAATAAATACAGTAAAAACATATTACACTTACTTTTTACAGGCACCCACGATGAAGGCCGTCTTCATCCTCATCTTCATCCTGCCCATGCCCCCTCCGATGCTGCAAAACATACACAAGAATAAATACATCCAATGTAATGTCCCCTAACCCCTTAATCACCATAGCGGTTATTAAACGCTACCGTCATTAAGGGATTAACCCACCCTCACCCACCACTCTGGAGGCTTACATACCCTCCCCCACTACTCCCTTACCCCGTGAGGCCTAACCACCCTCACCCACTACCCAGCCGGGAGGTCTACCCACATACCCTTGGGGCCAATCCCCCGTTCCCCCACCCTCAGTACCCACAATAAAAACAATACACTGCCCCACAATAAACATCATTATATATATTAAATAAACCCACCCCTTGTAACCCCCCCTCCCCATAAGTACATGATTTATTATTTTACATACAGGTTTAATACCC
Organism: Ascaphus truei; assembly: GCF_040206685.1. NCBI lineage: Eukaryota > Metazoa > Chordata > Amphibia > Anura > Ascaphidae > Ascaphus > Ascaphus truei. Next base: position 304,417,680 of record NC_134485.1, on the reverse strand, counting down.
CAGGCCCACGGGAGTCCCCGGTGGGCCTGATGGGTCACCTCTCAGACCTAGAGGTGACCAGCATCATGTTTCACACAGGGTCTTGAGGCCTGTTGATGGTTCCTGCCAGGTGCCATGGTCCACCAGGTGGTCTCCGCGGGTCACCGTGGGACACAATGGGGTCTCCACGGTAGGCCCACGGATGTCTGTGGGGCCCCAGGTCAGATCCACAGGTGTCTGACGTGCCTCGGGTGGTTCCCACGGGGGTCTGGGGACCCACGGGTGATCCCTACAGGTCTGCGGTGCCCCCACAGATGTGGGGCCACCGGTTCTTCCCCGCAGGTGTCCCCCGTGGACCCGGAAGCCTGGTACCCGTGAGAAGCCTGAGGATACCACAGATGGTCTCCAGAGGTCCCCCGCAAACCAAAATGAACCAACCCTGTATTTAAAAAAAATAAACCTGACCTATACATTAAATACATCAATCCTCCCCCCCCCCCCCAACACATACAGTACAATAATGTGCAAAATAACTATTATCCAGATATGGATAATAGATTATTTGCCCATTATTAAATACATAAAACATGCATAAATCAAAACATGAATTCTTAATCTTAAAATCACCACATTGCATGTTACACTAAATCCAGCAGCAATTGTAAATATAAACCAACAAACCAGCAGCTACACAAATGTATATGAAATGTCACACAATTGCATTGAGTGTGTACATGGTGCAATTAATCTGTGCATCATGTAACACTATGCAAAATATATGTAACAATAAAATACACTATGAACAATGTCCCCTAACCACCAATGCCATCATGAAAATCAAAGAGAAACTAAGCAACATCAATACAATTACCATTAATCAATTAATCCATTTCCTAAACCAATTACAATACAAATCAATTATACAATTCCCTATTCAATTCCTAAAGCCAACCCATTGCCAAAAGTATTCTAATTGAAAGTAACCACCATCATTCTAATCTAACTACCAGAAAGAAGCCATTAAAAATAATGTGTAACTAAATACAAATTACATTGTTCACACCAATGTCTAAATAAAGCTGATAAATACATTAGCCATACATGAAAAGAACATAAACATTAGCAAAACAATCAATTATTATCCCTGTATGTCTATCCATATAGATATACATAACATACAGGGGCAATAATTGTCAAGAGAGAGGGGATTTGGCCTGGGATTAAAGGGGTTACACCCCATTTGGCCACCCTCTACTCTCACCTGGGAAGCAAGGGTTAACTGGACTGGGGTCCAGTAATGTGTTTTTACCTTGCTTCAGCACCCTAATGTATATTCCCCTGTAAAAATGTATTGTTTCTGTTCCAGTGTTGCACCAACACATACACTGGGATTGATGCGGGAGGCTTAAGGGGTTTATGAGCTACAGTTTAGGAAAATACAATTGTGTGGGGTCTTTTCAGAAATATCTGGGCTTCAACAGGCTTGATTGAAGTTGGGTGTGAAAAGTACATAGGGGATTTGGTGTATGTTAACACATATTGCTGGTAGAGACTGCTAGGACCCAGACTGGGGCATTGGATGTGAAATATAGCACCGGTGAGAAATGTTCACTACACACAGCCCAGCTTCAAAGGATTCCTTGATGGGGGCCAGGGGTGCGGTTACCCAAGGAGATATCAGAATGAGTGACCTTATTAAATATAAGAATATTATGAGATGTCCTCGGCTGAACGTGCTAAAAACTACATATGTGTATTTGTGGGACTGATTCGCACATAAGGATTACAGACACAAGATGTCTAGCTAGTACTAAGAGACAGATATTAATATCTCTCTTAATTTTAATATTACACAGTAATATTTAGTCTTATTGGGAGCGTCATGCGTGCCGGAATGTATTAATATGTCTCGCGTGCCAGTAAATACTTCTAAACTGAAGTTATGAAGTTATTTAGATAGGAAAAGCAGTTTTTAAACGTCCTTGGGTGGGAGGAGTTTTACTCTGAGGAAAACTGTCAACATCACCACTGATTTATGAGATGGGCTGGGTTTAGGTTGTGTTCAATGGGAAATAATTGTATAAGAACCAAGCTCAGCCTATGGCTATTGTCCTTCATGTCTTTCGTGACTTGGTGATTTTTGAAGATTGCTGTATGAACTGCCAGTCCAGAATTATGACTGTTTCATCATTTCCATCTTAAGTGAGTGTCCATATTTTGTCTGTTATTTGTATAATCTCATGTGTTCACCTTTTTCAAGGAATAAATGACATTTTATCATATCTGAGCCTCGTCCAGTTCAACCCAGTTATATTTGTTGTGTATTATTAATAGCCTGTCTCAAAGCTACCGTCACAATAATAGAGCATAAAAAACAATGCATTTACATCCAAAAATCACATAGAATACACCCATTCAGTGTCCGTGAATGTATGTATAGCCATAGGTACATAGATACATTCATGGGCATTAAATGGGACTAAAAAAATAAAAGACATGAATCAAAAATCAAAAGAAAACCTGTAAAAGTAAAAATAATACACTTTTCTTTTGTTTACTTACCATTAGATGCCCACTCACCGAAATCCAGGCGACCGGAAGCACAGGAACCAATCCACAGGTAACCATAAAAAAATAAACCCTTACAATCCATAATGGTGTCTTCTTTCTTCTATTTGTAATCCTTCCCGTCAGTCTTGGGGTCTTCTTTTCTTCTTTGGGGTCTTCTCCGTCTTCTTCCGTCTTCTTCCATCTTCTTCTGCCTTGCCCTTCTTTTCTTCTTAGGAGGAGAGGTGTTCCCTCCTCAGCGTCTGGCTTCAAAATGAGGCGACATAGGCTTTTATAGGCCTATGATGTCACATTTTGGTCAAATGTTTCCCACAGTCCTGATTGGGCCGTGAAAAACATGTGATTTGTAAAAAAAAAAAAATTATGACGTCATGTAAAGGCAATGATGCCAGCCAATCAGAATGGCTGAGTTTCAATTGCCTTTAAGATGACATCATCAAAACAAAGATGGCCGGCGACTCATGGTACGGTAGCCAATCAGGGTGTGGGAACTCCATCCCAACTCTGATTGGCTGAAGTAGACCATGTGACAGAGGCTTTGCTTCAGCCAATCAGAATTGGGATGGAGTTCCCAAGCTCTGATTGGCTACCATGCCATGTGTCGCCGGCCATCTTTGTTTTGATGGTGTCATCTTAAAGGCAATTGAAAATCAGCCATTCTGATTGGCTGGCATCATTGCCTTTAAATGACATCATCATTTTTTTTTTTTTTTACAAATCACATGTTTTTCACGGCCCAATCAGGACCGTGGGAAACATTTGACCAAAATGTGACGTCATAGGCGTGTGAGTAATGTAATTTGTATTTAGTTACATGTTATTTTTAATGGCTTCTTTCTGGTAGTTAGATTAAAATGATGATGGTTACTTTCAATTAGAATTCTTTTGGCAATGGTTTGGCTTTAGGAATTGAATAAGGAATTGTATAATTGATTTGTATTGTATTGTAATTGGTTTAGGAAATGGATTAATTGATTGATGGTAATTGTATTGATGTTGCTTTGTTTCTCTTTGATTTTCATGATGGCATTGGTGGTGGCATTGGTGGCATTTTTCATAGTGTATTTTATTGTTACATATATTTTGCATAGTGTTACATGATGCACAGATTAATTGCACCATGTACACACTCAATGCAATTGTGTGACATTTCATATACATTTGTGTAGCTGCTGGTTTGTTGGTTTATATTTACAATTGCTGCTGGATTTAGTGTAACATGCAATGATGGTGATTTTAAGATTAAGAATTCATGTTTTGATTTATGCATGTTTTATGTATTTAATAATGGGCAAATAATCTATTATCCATATCTGGATAATAGTTATTTTGCACATTATTGTACTGTATGTGTTGGGGGGGGGGGAGGATTGATGTATTTAATGTATAGGTCCGGTTTATTTTTTTTACATACAGGGTTGTTTCCTTTTGGTCTGCGAGAGACCTCCGGAAACCACCTGAGGTATCCTCGGGCTTCTCACGGGTACCAGGCTTCCGGGTCCACGGGGGACACCAGCGGGGAAGAACCGGTGGCCCCACATCTGTGGGGGCACCGCGGACCCATAGGGACCACCCGTGGGTCCCCAGACCCCAATGGGAACCATCCGAGGCCCCTCAGACACCTGTGGGTCTGACCCAGAGCCCCCCAGACATCCGCGGGCCTACCGTGGAGACCCCATTGTGGCCCACGGTGACTTGCGGAGACCACCTGGTGGACCATGGCGCCTGGCGGAAACCATCAACAGGCCTCCAGACCCTGTGTGAAACATGATGCTGGTCACCTCTAGGTCTGTGAGGTGACCCGTCAGGCCCACCGGGGACTCCCGTGGGCCTGGGGTATGAACCCTGTATGTAAAATAATAAATCATGTATTTATGGGGGGGTCACAGGGGGTGGGTTATCTATTTAATAAATATAATGATGTTTATTGTGGGGCAGTGTATTGTTTTTATTGTGGGTTCTGGGGTGGGGGAACGGGGTATTGGCCCCAAGGGTATGTGGGCAGGCCTCCCGGCTGGGTAGTGAGTGAGGGTGGTTAGGCCTCACGGGGTGGGGGGGTAGTGGGGGAGGGTATGTAGGCCTCCCGAGTGGTGGGTGAGGGTGGGTTAACCCCTTAATGACTGTAGTGGTTAATAACCGCTAAGGTGATTAAGGGGTTAGGGGACATTACATTGATTGTTTTTATTCTTGTGTATGTTTTGCAGCATCGGAGGGGGCATGGGCAGGATGAAGATGAGGATGAAGATGACCTTCATCGTGGGTGCCTTTAAAAGGTAAATGTAATATATATTGACTGTATTTATTGTAATTTATATGTATTTAAAATGGGCAAATGCATTATTATCCATATGTGGATAATAGTTTTTTGGACCATTACAGTACTGTATGTGTTAGGGAGCGGGGGGGATGTGTGTTGTATATTGCTATGTTTATTGGGGGCAATTATCCCCAATTAACATGCTAATGTGTCTTAACCCTTTTATTGCCTTAGCGGATAGCCGCTAAGGTAATGAAGCTGCTTTAATGTATTTTTATTAATAGTGTGCGGGAACAGGGGGTCCCCTGAGCTGAACCACATTGATTTCTGCCTCTGCGACCCCCTGCTTCCCGAGTTACAGGCCCCGGTTTGGGGCATCGGTGCCAGTGTTGCCGCCATCTTTATAGAGCCCACGTCACGTCTTGGACACTATAAAGATGGCGGCGACACTGGCACCCAATGCCCCATACCGGGGCCTGTAACTCGGGAAGCAGGGGGTCTCTGAGGCAGAAATCAATGCGGTTCATTTACATTAATGCAGCTTCATTACCATAGCGGATAGCCGCTACGGTAAGGAATTATTGTTTATTGTTATGTGTGTTTTAATACTAGTGTAGATGTGCAGGGGGTCTCCTGAGCTGAACCGCATTAGTTTCAGCCTCGAGGACCCCCTACTTAAGCAGATACAAGCCCCTTTATGGGGTGCCGGTATCCCCTGCAGAAATTAAATGTCCCGGTCACGTGACGCGGGAGCTTTAAAGTGCAGGGGATACCGGCACCCCATAACGGGGCCTATATCTCCTGAAGTAGGGGGTCCTCGGACCTGAAACCAATGCGGTTCATGTCCTGAGACCCCCTGCTCATGTACACTATTATTAAAATGTATTTATTTAGTGTACGATCGCCTGTAACAGTTTTGCATGGAGATACAGAATCTCCATGCAAATGTTACAAGCGGCTTTTTTTCCTATCAGCTAGCATACGTAAAGGTTAAGAATGCTAGCAGGGGGGAAAAAAGCAACACTTACGCTGTGGGTGTTTTGAGCTTTCTTGAGCAGGTACGTTAAAAAATGGGTTCAAGGCCTTAGTGAATCGCGTCCCCGGCCTCACTTTTTAAAGGACGTGCTTTTTTGTAACATCAGAACGCAAACCCATTGAGCTTAGTGCAAAGCCCCCACTGTACTCAAAATTGCCTCTTTCCGGAAATCCATGTGCTTTTCTGCAAAAGTTGCATCCAGTTGCAAGCTTTTGCTGGTTCACAGTTTGCAAAAACAGTGTAAACTGCCCAAACCACTCCTCCTTTCTTGCTCCTGATTGGGCTATTCTATCCACCAGGGGGAGGAGCTGGGTGTGCCCTAAAGGAGCAACAGGATGTGAGGAGCCAGATACTATCTCACTCTCATAACTGCTGGTTGTGTCTGCAAGCTGCCTTACCTGCTCTACAATGCAGATTATTCTGGAGGATATGGATAATGCTTACCGCTTGCCTGGCGGAGTAGCGGTGGTCACTAATGAAGATGGGACATACCAGATGCTGGGGGTATGTGCAGTATGTGGAGCCACAGGAGAAGAACTGCAGGCATCAGCTCAGTGTGCTATGTGCAAAGTGCCCTATTTCCAGCCATGCTCCCTACATCTGGTGATGTCCTACCTGCCAGTGACCGAGAACCACCTTGAGGAATTACTGTTTCGTTGTTCAGTTCTCAGTCCTCTAATGCTGCTCGGTAATTTGCTCTGGGAGGGGAGATCCTGCGGAGGCTGATGACATCACTGAGGTCCCTGCCATTACCTCCACCGTACCTGAGTATGCTGCAGAGCTGCATGTTCCGGTAATCATTGCCGGTGACCCCCGACAGATTAACGCTGACAACAAGGGAGCTACAACCTCTGAGGTACCGGTCGGGGCCTCCAACGCTCCCGAGTTGGCGCTCATCCTACCGGTGCCTGTTCCTGAGGCTGGCACCAATCCTGATGTCCGCGATGTGACGTCACTTACAGCTCCACCACCGGGAGAAGAGAAGGCCGCAAAGCCGTCCGGCCGGATGGGCATAACAGCTGCTGCTACCTCCCTGTTGAGTACTGTCAGCGGACTCCTTTTCCCTGCAGTGCTGGGGGAGAGAAGAAGAACGGGGCTCCCATGATGCTGCAGCCGCCGTTGCGGCTGAATCCAATGCTGCCAGGGGCTCTGGCCTACAGAGCCTTGCCGGGACTGTGGACACTGTTATGGCTCTGCTCCGGGAGGTCTCTTTAGTCTCCCGCTCACATGACTATAATGTGCCCGTTCCGCCATACCCTGTTCCAGTACCCCCTGATGCTGTCCACCCTAGTGTTAACACTAAGACCCATCTGGCCTTGTCACCAATAATGCCTGATGTTCCCATAAGTAATGGTGTTGTTATATCTGCCCAGCCTGTCACACCAATAGTAAGGGTATCACCACAAGGGGAGGAGGGTCAGCGCAAGGCTGCAGAACAAGCTGAGATACAGAGGTTGCTAAGGGATTGGAAATTTGGGCGTAGTATTCACATGTACAGGGTAGAATACGTCTCTGCGTCTGGGAATAAAAGTTGTTATTCTATAAGAGTGCCTGATAGTCAGGGCAATATGGTGCTGAAGCCTGATCCAGCGCACTACTACTAAAGGTAGCTTTTACCATGTTAAAGCAATGGTACTATCTTATCACTGTTATGTTATGTTATGCAGATGTATCACATGTATATGCAAATGGTTATTGCGTTCATGCCATTTTTTGCCAATATCCAGGGATTTGCGTAGTGGGTGGTGTTAAGCCCACGGCAGTCCAAGCAGGGATGTTGGAGTTTTCACCAGGAGGAGAATATAGCCTAGACTCCCGGCAGCTACTTCTTTTTGCTGGGCCTTTCCAGTTTCAGTCTTGTTAGTGCAGGCAGTGGAAAGGTTAATTCCTTCTGCAGGCCTGTGTGTGTGTTACAGCTTTGGATGATGTAATTAGTATCCAAGGGCGGGCCTAGCAACTTCTGAGGATGTCAATCTGAGAGGTGGATATTGATTGGAACACACCCTGTATGCGAGGGCATATCAGTATCCAGATCTGGCTTGTTATGAGTCAGAGTTACAGACACTCCCCAATGATTATAAATCCTGACATTCTCCCAAATTGAGAGTTCAGTCCAGTTCTGAGAGAGGGTGGAGTTATAAGAGAAGAGAGGAGTCTCTTCCTCCCACCCATGAGGGGATGGGAGGGAAGAGGAGTAGGCCTGAGTTGGGTCTAAGGCTTCGGGCAGGGCAATGATCTGCAATTAATAACATGCAGTTTTGAAGAATAGGTGGGAAGAGTCAGGGAGCGAGATTCACCAGTGGCAACATGAAAAATAAAACATAACATACAAAAAATAGTGCATCTCTGTGGGGAAAAACGGATCAACAGGACCCGTGGCTTACTCAAATAATGGTGTGTAACACAAGGCAATCACAGAGTAAAGATTTGCTTCAAGACAAATCTATCTATATAAAGCAAAAGAAACAGTTCAAGGTTCAAACGGATGATATATTGAATATAAAAGAACCGCAGCAGCGGTAGGCAGTGGACACTTACAAGAAAGCCTTGTAATAAGGCATGTAATGGGCAGGCAGCGTTCTGGCAGAGGGATTATGCCAAAGTGTGATATCGCAGGACCGGGGTTAACGCTGCGCTCGGCGAATCCTCCGGTCGGCGCGTCACAGTACTTCCGGGTTCAATCCCTCCAGACGAGAGCTACACGTGACCGCTATCGTCCTCAGATGCTGCAACAGCCAATACGGCAGGGTGGTCTTCTCTCTGTGTGTGGCAATTTCCGCATTTCACATACAGCTTCGTCAGGAGGGTAAGATCACCTGGTATTGGCTGTCAGTCTCAAGGAGCCCCAACCGTCCAATCCGCGAGCTTCTCTCGTAATGCACTTAGACACAATAATGCAATAAGATACATCATCATATAACATAGGGAAAGAGGTACAAATCAAAAATAAATAACTTTAATAACATATCAAAAAACTCCTCCTACTGTATATGCATGACACCTAGATAAAATGAAAAAATGAAAAAATAAATACATAGAAAAAAACTAAATAAACACACCTAATGATTGAAGGCCATAAGTGGGGCAGAAAAAAATCCCATACAGGGAAAACCAGGAGGAGGGGCAACAGTACAAAAACCACCATATGCCAAAGAATTTGTCCATATCAGACAGTTAAACAATATATACTTTAAAAAACATACTAATTAAAATCTATTAAAAGTAAAAAATATTAAAAAATATATTATAAATATTATAAAATATTATAAAATATGCAACATGACAAGATCTTCCGTACAGAATGAGGTGGAGATAAAAAATCATAAAAAAGCGGCAATATCTATATCGATATTCAGGCCGTGAGGATCGAGTGTCTTCAATTTGAAGATCCAAAAGCTTTCTCTTTGGATAAGTTTTCTGTCTCTGCCCCCCCCCCCCTCCAATGTGGTTCAACGCTTTCAATGGCCCTATATTTTAATCCGGCTGGATTCGCATCATGTACTCTTAGAAAGTGTTTTGGCACACTATGAGTTGTTATTTTCTTCCTAATGTTCCCAAGGTACTCAAGGATACGGACTTTTAGGGGTCTGATTGTTTTTCCTACATATTGGAGGCCACACGGGCACTCCAATAGATAAACAACAAAACTAGTTGTACATGTTGCGAATGTATTCATTTTAAAACATTTCCCAGTTGAATGAGATTTAAAATCTATTTTCTCTGAAAGGGCTGAATTACAGGCCTTGCACGAAATGCACTTAAAAAAAAAACCCTTAGGTTTCTTCAGCCATCCCTCCTGTATCTTATTCTTAAAAGCACTAGGGGCTAGTTTGTTTTTAAGGCTGGGTGCCTTCTTGAAAATTACTTTAGGCCAATCACTAAGTGTTGCTCCTAGGATAGGGTCTTCTTTTAGAATATGCCAATTTTTAACAATAATGTTTTTGATCTCTAGTGCCTTTCTATTGTATCTAGTAATAAATGCAGTCTGATAGTTGGTGGTGTCTGTCCTTTTTATTTTTGGTCGTAACAGGGATTCTTGATCAAGGAGATTTGTTCTCTCTATTGCTTGAGATACCACTTTAGGGTCATAATTCCTTTCATAAAATTTCTTCTCCAGGATCTGTGTCTGATCATGATAGTCACTGTTTTTACTACAATTTCTTTTTATCCTTTTTAATTGACCAAACGGAATGTTGCGAACCCATTGTGGATGATGACAGCTGGATCTTAAAATATAATTATTGGCATCAACTGTTTTAAAAAAAAGTCCTAGTATTAATCCTGTTGTTCTCAATATAAATGACCAGATCTAAAAACTCCACCTCCCTCTCGCTGAACTTACTAGTAAAACGGAGGTTTAAAGTATTGGCATTCAAAAAGTCTAAAAATAATAAAAGGTCTGTCTCGGTGCCCTTCCAGATAAAAAAGATGTTATCTATATATCTCCGGGGGGAGCATGTGGGAGAAAACACAACAAGAAAACACACTGAGTGCAGACTGAAATGTACAGGTGTGAGATGATTGTGATGCTTGGCCTCTAAGTGCTGCCTACTCACAGGATGTAGGTAGATTATGTATAGTGGCGTGATCAGTAGAATCTGGTGGGTCCCTCTGAGTAAACACAGGAGGTAGCTGGAACTAGGGTATCATTAGCAGATGTACATGGAAAGATAAAAACAGACCTCCATGGTGCAGATCAATGGTATACAAAAAACTTTATGAAAGGATATAAAATGTGCACTCACAATATTTAAAAACAATATCAGCGTTTTTCACTATATAAGTGATGGGAGGGTAGGGATGGTTGCCTCAGCTCACCGCACCGCCGATATCCTGGATAGTTCTCCTCCGCAGGCTCCCTGCTACACCCAGGCAGTGTGGGGATCTCCAGCTGCGGTCTCTCCGGTGCGTCGCGTCACTTCCGATCTGCACGATCAGCTCCGTCGCGTCACTTCCGGTTCGGCGGTTGATTGGCAGTTCACGGGCACCAATCCTCTCACCTCCTGGGCGGGTCCACTCTACGCGTTTCGCCAATGGAATGGCTGGCTTCATCAGAGACTCCTGAGTTTGACCGGGATGAGGAGGATTACTTAAAAGGTAATTACAGGAATTGGAAACAAGCAAACAGCAAAGAGAATAGCAATAGAATGTGGGAACAGAGTGTATGTCAACCAAGAATGAGACCAGAAGCCTTCAGGAGCTCTAGAGTAACACCTAGATCCCCAGTTAAAGAAAGATGGGACTATGTACCCTGAGTATCACCTGTTAAGAGACTAGAGGTTCGTGCCCCATCTAGGTCTCCTAAAACCAAAAGTTCACTCACAAGAGAGTAGAACCGGGAAGAACACCTCCAAGGGAATCTTATTGTCCCTGCCACTAACATTAGATCTCCAGTGATACCAGAAGAAAATAGAGAGAACTATAGGGATAAATCAAGGAGCTCCCAAGAACCACGAGTTAAATCTAGGGAAAGATCGAGGAGAACACCAGAACCAAGAGTTAGATCTAGAGAAATATCGAGGAAGGAGGAGGAACCAAGGGAAAGAGAGAATGGACACGAAGGAAGACCCTGGAGTAAATCTAGCAGATATAAACACATTCCAAGAAGGGACCATATGGAGGGGAGGGTAAAGACACCAGAAAGGTCTGAATGTCATTTTTAAGAGAAGGGTCCCAACCACAGCAGGTGGGAGGACCCCAACAGATTTGCAGTACTAGACAATATAGGTAAAGAATATCAGTCTTCCAAACCACAAAGGAAAATAAACCTAGAGGAAGGAGAGGAGGAGGGAGGCAAAAGGCTAAAAAAACTAAACCATTAAGTGGTATTTTTAATCTTAGTTCCCTGGTTCTAACCCCAACACAGAATATGATTTTAGGTAAGGGTTTGAACTTTGCCCCCACTGTAGGGACCAGCAACTTCAAACTTTTTATTGATGCAAATAAGTATCTCCGCAAATTAGCAATTAGAAGATTTTTCCTACTAAAAAACAGGACAGATCAGCCTATGGAGAATATTAACATCACCGAACATAGTAATTCATTAAATGATATAGAAGAAAGCCCACATTTAATTCACACGAATTTGAAAAACAAATCAAATTTTTACCCGAGTTTTAGCAAGGGCACATATCTAGATACTTTTAATAATTTATTGATTAAAGATTTTGAAAAACTGCAAACTGATAGGAGACCCTTTTTTAACAATTTAAGTCCGGTTGAGAGGGAGGCATTGAAACAGTTGATGGATAATGACAGTATAGTCATTAAACAAGCAGACAAGGGAGGGGGTGTTGTCGTTATGGACAAAAGTTATTATGAGAAAGAGGCAACCAGAATTCTAAACGATGAAGTGACCTACAAAAAATTAGTAACCAATCCGACAAAATAGTTTTTACAAGAACTTAATAATCATTTAACTAACGGGACAAGAAGTGGTGTTCTTAATGAAGATGAATATGGATACTTAAATAGGCCAAAACCCATATTACCTGTTTTTTATTTTCTCCCGAAAATCCATAAAGACTTAAAAGAACCTCCCGGGAGACCCATTATTTCGGGGATTGGGTCTATCACCGAAAATTTATCGGAGTATATAGATGCATTTCTTGGCAAATATGTCATTGGGATTAGATCATATCTAAAAGACACGATGCAGATCCTTGATATAATAAGTACTATTGAATGGGAGAAAGGTTATGTTTTGGTGACATCAGATGTTACATCATTGTATACATCCATTAATCACAACGATGAGATTGCTGCAATACGAAATGTTTTACTGGATGATCCTCTATTAAAAATGGAGCAAGTTTAATTTTTATAAGCCAGCATAGCTTTTATTCTCGAGCATAACTATTTTTCTTTTAATGGAGATTTTTATCTGCAGAAGTGTGGTACCGCCATGGGGGCCAGGTTCGCACCAAGCTACACAAATTTGTTTATGGGTGTCTGGGAGTCACAATGTGTTTGGTCCCAGAACCCGTTTGGTGCGAGCCTGGTCCTCTGGCGGAGATATATAGATAACATCTTTTTTATCTGGAAGGGCACCGAGACAGACCTTTTATTATTTTTAGACTTTTTGAATGCCAATACTTTAAACCTCCGTTTTACTAGTAAGTTCAGCGAGAGGGAGGTGGAGTTTTTAGATCTGGTCATTTATATTGAGAACAACAGGATTAATACTAGGACTTTTTTTTAAAACAGTTGATGCCAATAATTATATTTTAAGATCCAGCTGTCATCATCCACAATGGGTTCGCAACATTCCGTTTGGTCAATTAAAAAGGATAAAAAGAAATTGTAGTAAAAACAGTGACTATCATGATCAGACACAGATCCTGGAGAAGAAATTTTATGAAAGGAATTATGACCCTAAAGTGATATCTCAAGCAATAGAGAGAACAAATCTCCTTGATCGAGAATCCCTGTTACGACCAAAAATAAAAAGGACAGACACCCCCAACTATCAGACTGCATTAATTACTAAATACAATAGAAAGGCACTAGAGATCAAAAACATTATTGGTAAAAATTGGCACATTCTAAAAGAAGACCCTATCCTAGGAGCAACACTTAGTGATTGGCCTAAAGTAATTTTCAAGAAGGCACCCAGCCTTAAAAACAAACTAGCCCCTAGTGATTTTAAGAATAAGAAACAGGAGGGATGGCTGAAGTACCTAAGGATTTTTTTAAGTGAACTTTGTGCAAGGCCTGTAATTCAGCCCTTTCAGAGAAAATAGATTTTAAATCTCATTCAACTGGGGAATGTTTTAAAATGAATACATTCGCAACATGTACAACTAGTTTTGTTGTTTATCTATTGGAGTGCCCGTGTGGCCTCCAATATGTAGGAAAAACTATCAGACCCCTAAAAGTCCGTATCCTTGAGCACCTTGGGAACATTAGGAAGAAAATAACAACTCATAGTGTGCCAAAACACTTTCTAAGAGTACATGATGCGAATCCAGCCGGATTAAAATATAGGGCCATTGAAAGCGTTGAACCACATTGGAGGGGGGGGGGGGGGGGGACAGAGACAGAAAACTTATCCAAAGAGAAAGCTTTTGGATCTTCAAATTGAAGACACTCGATCCTTACGGCCTGAATATCGATATAAATATTGCTGCTTTTTTATGATCTTTTATCTCCACCTCATTCTGTACGGAAGATCTTGTCATGTTGCATATTTTATAATATTTTATAATATTTATAATATATTTTTTAATATTTTTTACTTTTAATAGATTTTAATTAGTATGTTTTTTAAAGTATATATTGTTTAACTGTCTGATATGGACAAATTCTTTGGCATATGGTGGTTTTTGTACTGTTGCCCCTCCTCCTGGTTTTCCCTGTATGGGATTTTTTTCTGCCCCACTTATGGCCTTCAATCATTAGGTGTGTTTATTTAGTTTTTTTCTATGTATTTATTTTTTCATTTTTTCATTTTATCTAGGTGTCATGCATATACAGTAGGAGGAGTTTTTTGATATGTTATTAAAGTTATTTATTTTTGATTTGTACCTCTTTCCCTATGTTATATGATGATGTATCTTATTGCATTATTGTGTCTAAGTGCATTACGAGAGAAGCTCGCGGATTGGACGGTTGGGGCTCCTTGAGACTGACAGCCAATACCAGGTGATCTTACCCTCCTGACGAAGCTGTATGTGAAACGCGGAAATTGCCACGCACAGAGAGAAGACCACCCTGCCGTATTGGCTGTTGCAGCATCTGAGGACAAGAGCAGTCACGTGTAGCTCTCGTCTGGAGGGACTGAACCCAGAAGTACTGTGACGCGCCGACCGGAGGATTCGCCGAACGCAGCGTTCACCCCGGTCCAGCGACATAATACTTTGGCATAATCCCTCTGCCAGAACACTGCCTGCCCATTACATGCCTTATTACAGGGCTTTCTTGTAAGTGTCCACTGCCTACCGCTGCTGTGGTTCTTGTATATTCAATATATCATCCGTTTGAACCTTGAACTGTTTCTGTGTCTTTATATAGATAGATTTGTCTTGAAGCAAATCTTTACTCTGTGATTGCTTTGTGTTACACACCATTATTTGAGTAAGCCACGGGTCCTGTTGATCCATTTTCCCCACAGAGTTGCACTATTTTTTGTATGTTATGTTTAATTTTTCATGTTGCCACTGGTGAATCGCGCTCCCTGACTCTTCCCACCTACCAACACACCCCAATGATCAACTAGGAAGATCCGGTGAAGGTTGAACTGCAGTTTATCACCGTTTGTATAGAGCCTTCTTTATTTATTTTAAGTTTATTACTGCATTATAGCTTTTGACTCATACATCTGTGGGAGCGCCTGGTGAATTTCTGTTTCTAGTTATGAAGAATGTCTGCCTCTCTGTTGTGATCACCTGCCTACAATAAACATCAGAAAGAAAATTCTGTCTGTAACTGTCTCTGTTGTATGGAGGAATGTCAATAGGGGCTCATCCCCTGAACAACCACAGAGGATCCCTGCTGGCTGGAGGTGCTGCACCTACTGAGAACAAGGTAACCTGTCTCTCCTGTCCTGCTTCTCCCCACACCACCGCGGAGCACTCAGCCCTCCTGTTCCCAACACAACCACACAGCGTAGCCAGAAAAGGCATACCTACCCTAATCTCACTTAGGGGCTGGGGTAGATGGGCTACATATTATATACATATAACCTAATCATAATTCCCATAAGATTGAATGGTAACGAAAACACAGAATATCACAATATACCCCCACATTGGGCCAGTGGATGCAATGACCTTGGCTACAGATGTACAAAATGTAGCAAGACTTACCCTCTTCATGACCATGAGGAAAACTGCTGATGATTGCAGCCCAAAGGCAACCGATCATGGCCAAAAGAAAAGTAAGACTTGTTGCCTAGAAGGATTAATGCTGCAAATCTTTGAATGGGACCCTACAACATTAATCCTTTGCTTTATGGGCGATGAACCTGGGAGAGAATTCTGCTACTCAATATTCAGATGAGCAGCACACTCACTTTTTATTATTATTATTTTTTGTACATAGGTTTGAAGCAGTGGTTCTCCGGAGATGAACCCCATTTAATTTCAGCTCCAGGGACTCCTTGCTTTTGGAGATTTAGACCTAGAAGTAGTTGTAGCTCTTGCAAGTTAAATCTTCAGCATCATGGCCCATGTAACCAAGACATTGAAACAGCATTGAGATAACGGTGCCCTCTACGAAGATCCCTTGTGCAAGATGTATTTATTTTATTTCTGCTGCTTCTTGTATTTGAAATGTGCAAATGCATTATTATCCATATGTGGATAATGGTAATTCTGCCCATTACTGTATGTGTTAGGGTGTGTGGGGGGGGGGGGGTGTATTTATTTTAAAGTATTTTTTTTTTTTTATTATTACTGACATTTTTTATTGAGCATTTTTTGTACATACAAAATAAAATGAAACAAAACGTATAACACAAAGAAAAAAAAGGGGGCATCGGTGAGGGGGGGGAAGGGGTAGCCTTTGTAACAATATAGCACTGTACACAACAGTTTAATTACCGCATGTATCACTCTGTTCCAAGTTCTCTAATCTATATATGGCGGAACCAAGGAGCCCAAATCTCAGAGAATTGCGAAGTAGAGCCGTTCAGATGGGCAGAGCATTTCTCCATATAGACTATATGCCAAATTTTGTTGTTTATTTGGTTTAAGGATGGGGAGGCAGATTGTTTCCAATTTTTGGCAATTGTACACCGTGTAGCGTTTAACATTTGGGCTAGTACTTTGGAGGGAATATTGGCCATTGGTTTTCCTAACAAAATATATACTGGGTCATGTGGGACAGTGATTTATAGGATCTTGTGTATTAAGGTAAACACTTCCGTCCATGTTTGTTGGATTTTGGGACATGACCAGATTATATGCAGAATATTCCCCACTTCACCACAGCCACGCCAACACAGAGGGGAAACACCTGGGAGAAAAGAGTGCAGCCTGGCAGGAGTCATATACCATCTGAATATTAACTTGTAAATATTCTATTTCATTACTACGCATGATGAATTTTTGGAAGCAGCTTCCCAGATATCTTTCCAAATATCGATGTCTATACAGACGTTAAGATCCCTTTCCCATGATACCATATAGTTATCGGGGGGTTGATTGCTCTTGATAGAGGATAAACTTTGATATATTCTGGAGATATTGCTCTTTGTGTGGGGCTGGTGTAAACACCAGTCCTCATACAAAGTTAAAGCATGGGGTTGACTTGATTTGTAAACTGATTGGATATAATGCCTAACCTGGAGAAATCTGAAGAAATCAGAAGAGGGGATATCATGGTTTGTTTGTAGTGAAGCGAATGTGGGGACTTTCCCTTGAGTGAGACTATCCTTGACTCTCGTGAGTCCTTTTTGAACCCAGGTAAGGGAGTGCGGGTTTTCTGTATAAAAAGGAAGGGAGGAGTCCGAGAATAGGGGTTACATTTATGTATTTTTAAATTATTTTTGGGGGGCACAGAATTGGTAATGCAGGCAAGCGGGGACCTGGACACCTGCGGGACCACCCGAGGGCCACCGCCGGCCAGTAGTATAATTCCTGTGCATCCCCAAACAATTAAGATATGTTATGTATGTTAGGAGTATCGGGGTTGTTGGGAGCACAGGGGGTGGATGTGTTGTGAATTGCAATGTTCATTGGGGTCAATTGCTGCTTTAATATATTTGTATTAATATTGTTCAGGAGCAGGGGGTCTCCTGAGCTGAACCGCTTTGATTTCTGGCTCAGGGACCCCCTGCTTCCCGAGTTACAGGCCCCGATATGGGGCATCGGGTGACAGTATCCCATTGTTTACATGTCACACGTCACGCCACGTGGACGCAATAAAAATGGCGACACTGGCACCCAATGCCCCATACCGTGGCCTGTAACTCAGGAAGCAGGGGGTCCCGAGGCTCAGGAGACCCCCCCGCACACTATTAAAAAAAAAATACATTAAAGCAGCTTCATTACCATAACAGCTATTTGCTAAGGCAATGACGGGGTTAAGGCACAATAGCATTTTATTGCGGACAATTGCCCCCAATAAACATCGCAATACACAACACACACGCACACTATTAATAAAAATGACATTAATGCAGCTTCATTACCATAGTGGCTATCCGCTACGGTAATGAATTATTATTTTTTGATATGTGTGTTTTAACTCTAGTGTAGATGTGCAGGGGTCTCCGGAGAAGAACCGTGTTGGTTTTAGGTCTGGGGACCCCCTACTTCATGAGATACAGGCCCAGTTATGGGGTGCCGGTAGCTCTCTGCTTTGTTTACGTTCCACAGTCACGTGATCGGGACATTTAAAAGCAGAGGAATACCGGCACCCCATAATGGGGCCTGTCTCTCGGGAAGAAGGGGGTCCCCGGACCTGAAAACAGCGCGGTTCAGCTCTGGAGACCCCCTACACATCTACACTATGAATTAAATTTTATTTAAAAATATTTTATTTCTGGCGAGATTTACGCAGAGAGAGTGGCGGATCTCTCTGCTGCAGGCTGATCTCACCAGAGAAACCCTTCTCATCAGGCAAACTGTCTCGCCACCGCCTACTCGCCATTTAGAAAATTGTTGCTCTCAGAGGTATTCGGGCCTTCCTGCATACCGTGAGAGCAACTCACCAAAAACATGGCGAGTTCAAACACCTGCTGAAAGTGCTTTTTCGCCACTTACTGCATAGACCCCTAAGAGAATCTCCTTTACAGGGTAAATGTACACTGTATTTGTAATTTGCCTTTACTGCACTGCATAGACTGCATCTATATGTATAAGAAGTATATCTTTTGTTTTATAGTACCATTATTATTATTATGACGATGATTAAAATGTTGAAAAATCTTTGTTGTTGACAAGGAATAAGATACAATATAGTACATTTTAACATTAATCAGAAATTGGAAGATAAGTTAACTCTTCTTCGTTAACTTCATTATCTATCCTTTCTACTTACATTTTTAAGTTTATTTATCAGAATACTTTGCTATTGATTTCTTGTCATTTGATGTTTATACTGGCTAGATACAATTTTGTTCTCAAGGCGATTAAAATAATCCAGCTGCTGTGACGGACATGAATCCTTAGAACTGTGTGAGCAGTATAGATTTTGTATGGTTTTTTTCTGATGGAATATTTTTAGTTCAACATAAATGACAACATTTTTTTTTATCCCTGTTAAGAACTAAACTACAAATGCATAATGCAAACTGTTTTATTCCCTTGTATATATAGAACAGAAATGTATATATTTTAATAAATGATGCATTATATTACTGTAAGTTTAGCATACTGTGAAACATTCTATTACTTTTTCTCATTACAGTATCTCAATGTCATAATCTTATTTTAGACTGTTAGCATACGTAATGCCACATAATGCAGTTTATTTTAATTTCAAAGCTTAATGGTCATAGCTTTACCGTAGTTTTATAAAAATGATGAAAAAATAAAACCTTAAAGCATTCCTTCTGGTGCCAAAGTTCCCAAATTGTAGATTTAGCAACACTGCCTTTGGAGTAGTCGCATGTCCCAATCTCCTTTGCGTATACCCAAGGGAATGTGCTCTATGCTCATAAATATAAGACCCTCAATTTCCCCTTGGTATATTTCAGATTACCCTATTTGAGATATCACTATGAGACACTTATTGGAATAATACATACCTCACTGACGGTTATCCAATACTTTGTAACTCAAAGTCACCTTACCTTGGGGATTTTTAAATTATTCACTGTACATATACTCACTTGCGTTGATGTTTATTATTATCATTAAAACTGTATGTAATTGATGACCTCAATACTCTACTAATCTTGTCAGGTTTTTTCTTGGTAATATTGCTATTTAAGTAGTTAATTATCTGCTTTACATTGCTATAATTAGGAATATTAAGATTTCATGACTATTTATGTCTCAATATATTTCAACATCTACAGCTGCGCCAGCCTTTATTCTAAAGTGCAGCATAGTAAGGGATCTAGTGTAGGCGTAATGCTGGACACTTGTTTATTTATACTTATAATGATTGTCCCTATGCAACGATGAATATGTATCACATAACTACCTCTCGATTTAAAATATGTTGAGCGGTTGGTCATCTAGAGTTGTTTTACTGTTATTTGGAATTCATGTGCATTCCTTTCTGACCCACCAGCTCCCAGGCATCTCCAGGGATACTGAACATATATTTTAGCATCAATTAATAATCAATACTATATATACAGTAGGAGATTTGTCGTTCTTACAATATCCAACATGACTGGTTTCCTCTCTAATAAAACCGATTTTGGGATCTGGAGGAGCGAAGCTCTTAGCATTTTTTCTAACATTAACAAACCAGTGGCTAATTTATCAACAAAAGATATTCACAATTTTTTTTCAGATCAATAGAACATATAACTTACAGATGAAAATCTGGTGGGAGGTAGCGAGCCTCGAGAATTATCTCAAATCTGAGCTTGTTCCAAGGGGACCTAGGGTAAATCCCTCACACCAGATCTCATCTCTGATGGGTCTTTTTTTAAATCTTGGGAAAACATATTATTGAAATGCTCTGCTGAACTAATGAAGGTAATAATTGATTTTGAAAATAAAAAATTGGATACAGTAATATCAGAAATAGATACACTCTTGAAACAAATACACACCTGGCAGGATGAGCCAGACTTTGTGGATCTTCAAAAGAGATTAAAACTCAATATCGAGAAACTAAAAACAGATATAAAAAATAGAAAATAGAGAAAATGTATACGAGATTCACTGGACATTCAAGATGATAAAATCTTTAGATATAAAATAAAACAGACTAAATCTAGACAACTAACCAAGACAACAGAATCTTCTACCGAATGGGAAGGTTCAGCCAGCGACACAGAATCAGATCATCAAGAGAATAGACCCGCTAATACACTAGACACCACCTAGGAAGACAAGAAGGGGGGCGGGCAAAGTTCCTGCATGACAGAAGCAGGTGGAGGGAGCTAGTACCCAAGATGTTCAACAAATATAAATCTCAGAGATAACACAGTTAATAAATCTTTCTAAAAGAAAACTTGACCAAGTTAATTTTAAAGTGTTGTCAATGGGTTTATACTACTGCCCAACAAATAAAATGGACACTTTTCAAACTATGAAACATCTGAAACTCTTCTCGAGAAAATTGACACTGCATACATTTTTTAGCAGTCTTAACACCTCACTACAGGAATTTGACAATATGGATCTATCCAATTTGAGGAACCTTTCCAGTCTCCTATAAGAGATCGAGAGACCCCAGGGAGAGGGCCCATTCACTGATCTTAAAAGTAAATCCACAAGACTTATAAGGGATCGGTCTGAAACATCCTGGATGACTGCTGACAGGAAGTGATGTCATTTTGTCCGAAGCTACCACAGACATCTTACTTTCTGGCAACTCCTGCCCTTACTCCCCTGTCAGGAAGTAAGCCTATCTATGTATTTTAAATAGCAGGCAGTTGCCCTTGGACTTTGCTCGTGGAAAGTAATTGTTACCTTGTCCTGTCTGAGCTCTGCCTTGCTTTGCTTTGCCTGCTGGAACTGAACCTGAGCTTGACCTTGGAACTGAACCTGACTACCCCTTTCCTGCTGCCTGTCTCGACCCCGGAACTAGACCTGACTACCCTTTGCCTGCCGTCTGCCTCAACCTCGGAACCGGACCCGACTACCCCTGCATCCCAAGCCTCTGAGCCCAGGCCAAGGTTACTCCCTACCTTTGCCCCGCGGGTTCGTATCCTGTCTTGCTTTTAGCAACGTTAACTGTTGCACGAGCCACGCAATGGACCCTGCAGAGGTACTGCACCGACACACTTTATTCGAGCAAATACCCAGTATGTACCTGGCAGATACCTGGAATGTGCCGCTCCTCACCTCTGACAAGCCCCGTTGCGTTTGCCTTCCCAGCCTGGGTTCATGCCTGGCTGACGGGCGGCTGATCTGTTAAATGATAATGATTAGGATTTAATAGGCTGCAATGCTTCGCGTGTCTACCAGATGGCATAAATTCATGAATTGTAATGCAGTATATATATATATACTGTGCAGTATTGCAGCCAGCGGGAATAAAATGCTTCAATCCCTGCCTGGAAAATAACCCAATGCACTCGGGCAGAAAACAGTCACAAACCTCAATACACCCGGGTATACCCGAATTCGTGGGACTAGCCGAGCTCGAATAAAGTGTGTCGCCAGTGTAGCAAAAGCCATTTACCATCAGGGCCATCTTCTGGGAACCCATGCCACCCATCTAGATATGCTGGATCAGAAACTGTATTCAATATCCGCTACGCTGCATACCCTGTGCAGCCACCTCAGTACCACCAGCATGACCCCATTTATGCCCACAACTTTAGCTCGTGACGCTGCACCAGTATATGTGGTCCTAAGGGAGCCCCGGATCCTGATTCCTGTCAGCTATGTAGGGCTTCCAGAGGATTGTTGAACCAGTGCCAGGTGCAATTTGACACACAACCGTCCATAAATCTTCTCGCTCGTCATGGATGAAGCATTCGCTTGGGTGTCACCTTTTTATGAAAAGGGTTACCTCTTGGTCGACGATTCTGTCGCTTTCATGCAAACCTTCCAGACAATCTTTGATACACCCGTGTGACAGGGCTTCTTGCACTTTTGTAGAAGTTAAATGCATGTTTGCTTTCTGGCATCAAGTGCACCACTTTTCTCTCTTTCTTTCTGTTGCTGTTTTTTTTTTTGCTGGGCCCAGCGATCTTTTTTTTTGTTTCCTAGAGAATTAGGGGTGCAGGACTTGGACGAGGTCAATAATGTTTGTGGCAAGGATATTGTAGAGGCGCAACAGCAGGACAGCTCACTAAACCCTTTTTTTCAGCAGGTGGTAACTGAAGAGATGAGCGAGTTTGGGCCCATACCATCATATGTATTACGACAGGGTGTATTAACCAGGGTCCACAAGGATCCTCAGTCTTCTTTGCAGGTGGAGCAGGTCATGGTGCCAAAAGTATTTCGGAAGGAGATTCTTCGGTTGGCACATGATGTTCCCATGGGGGGTCATATGGGCAGAGACAAGACCTTATATAGAATATTAATGCATGTTATTGGCCTAAGGTACATAAGGATGTGGGAGAATATTGTGCCTCTTGTCCTATATGCCAACAGGTGGCCCCAGTGAACCTCATGGATCGGAGGAAATTGATCCCTATACCGGTAGTTGGGGAAGCTTTTGACCGGGTGGCCATGGATGTGGTGGGTCCTTTACAAAAAAGTTCTAAAGGTAATCAGTATATACTGGTACTATGTAATTACGCCACCAGGTATCCAGAAGCAATTCCCTTGCCCAGTGTTACTGCTAAGAATGTAGCGAATGCTCTTTTTCAAGTATTTGCAAGGGTAGGAATCCCCCGTGAAATTCTCACGGATCAGGGATCAAATTTCATGTCAAATTTAATGAAAGAGGTGTATCAATTGTTGGGAATCCATACCCTACGTACATCCCCATATCATCCCCAAACTGATGGTTTAGTAGAGTGGCTAAACGGGATACTAAAAAGGATGATTAGAAAGGTGGTAGGTGAGCAGCCTAACAAATGGGACCAGTGGTTGCCTTATTTATTGTTCTCATACAGGGAAGTACCACAAGCCTCAACAGGATTTTCCCCGTTTCAGTTACTTTATGGAAGGCAACCCCGGGGTCTGCTAGCATTAATCAAAGATTCCTGGGTGCAGCGGGATCCTTTGAGGGATAATGTAGTCTGATATATTACCCAGATGAGTTAAAGAATTATCCGGATGCAGGATCTGGCTAATGAAAATTTGAGGGAGGCTCAACAACACCAGAAAGTGTGGTATGACAAAAAGTCCAGAGATAGGGTATTCCTTCCTAGGGATAAAGTGCTCCTCTTGTTGCCCGATAGAGAAAATAAACTGGTAGCTAGATGGCAAGGTCCATATACCATTGTGGAAAGAAAGGGGGCTGTGAACTACCAAGTAAGCATACCAGGATAAAGGGACCAGTCTATATACCATGTTAATTATTTAAAAGGTTGGAAAGAGAGAGAAAATTTGTCTTTGATGGTCCTGAGAGAATGTGAACCTGATATGGCAGGTGAGGCATATCCGAGATTGCAGTTGGAAAGTAAGGAAGACGCAGTAACGTCTGGGGAGGAACTTTCAACAAAGCAAAGGGATATGTTAGAGAAACTAGTTACTCGGTATGCACATGTATTTACGAAAAGGCCAGGACGCACTACACAAGCAGTTCAAAGGATAGAGACTGGGGATGCAAGACCTATCCATACCCGTCCCTATCGTATCCCTGAGAGGCAGAAAAAGATAGTGGAAGAAGAAGTGCACCAAATATTGGAAATGGGGGTTATTGAGGTTTCCACCTCCGAATGGTGTTCCCCAATAGTGTTGGTATCTAAAAAGAATGCAACAGTACGATTCTGTGTAGATTTTCGAAAGTTAAATGAGGTGACCCGTTTTGATGCCTACCCTATGCCCCGCATTGATGAGCTTTTGGATCTAGTGGGTAAGGCACATTATATCAGCACTTTGGACCTTACAAAAGGCTATTGGCAGATTCTGGTGGAAGAGTCAGATAGGCCCAAGACAGCATTTGCCACCAACCAGGGGCTTTATCAATTTGTAACCATGCCCTTCGGTTTGCATGGGGCCCCAGCGACCTTTCAAAGAATGATGAATAGGTTGTTAGTAGGGAGGGAACAGTTTGTGGCAGCGTATCTAGATGATGTAGTGAATATAGCCCAGGCTGGGGCAGTCAATTAAACCATCTAGAGGAGGTGGTTTAGTTGATTGCCCAGGCTGGGTTAACCATAAACCCAAAGAAATGTGCCCTGGGTTTCACACAAACTAGATATTTGGGATACATGTTAGGAAATTGAGAGGTGCTACCGGAAAAGAGCAAGGTGAATGCTATTCGGGAAGCAGCGATACCTAGAACCAAAAAGGAGGTAAGATCCTTTCTTGGATTGGTAGGATATTACTGAAGGTTTATCCCTAACTTTTCATCCATAGCAGCCTCGCTGACCAATTTAACCAAGAATAAGGAACAAAATTTGGTGACCTGAACTCCAGAGTGTAATGCTGCATTTTACCAGTTGAAGGATATTTTATGCAGTGAACCAGTGTTGAAAATTCCAGACTTCAAGTTTTATTTTACACATTTATTGTACACTGTGATCTTCAGAGGTGGGGCTAGGGGCAGTACTTAGTCAGGAAGTTGAAGGGGTGGAACACCCTGTTTTGTATATAAGCCGTAAGCTATATCCAAGAGAAACCAGATATGCCACGGTTGAGAAGGAATGTCTGGCAATTAAGTGGGTATTGGAAGTGTTGAGGTGTTACCTGTTGGGGCAGCAATTTTCACTAGTCACCGATCATCATGCACTGACGTGGCTAAACAATATGCAATGTAAAAACGCCCGGGTTACCCGATGGTATGCCCTGCAACCATTTCAATTTACAGTATCATACCGACCTGGAAGTCAGCATCATAATGCAGATCATTTATCCCGATATGGGGCTGAAATAACTAGGAAGGAAGGTGCTGAGAAATAGCAAGATTGATGTTCAGGAACTTTAGTGTATTTAGATTTGACTACAGTAAATGTGGTTTTGTCTCATATAGGGCCTGGACATGGAACCACTAGAGTGGGAGGGCGGAGGTTCCCTATTTCTCATTATAGGAGATTAAAATTGCAGCACCCCTGTCTCTTACAAAAGTATATTGGAGAAAAATCCTGACTGTTTACCTCTAAAAGTGGGGGATATGTGACAGGGCTGCTTGCACTTTTGTAGAAGTTAAATGCATGTTTGCTTTCTGGCCTCAAGTGCACCACTTTTCTCTCTTTCTTTCTGTTGTTGTCTTTTTTTTGCTGGGCCCAGCGATCTTTTTTTTTTTGTTTCCTTTACCTGAAACTTTACTAACCTTTAATGTGGTGTCCTGAGGTCAGTCAATACAATACAGGTCTGGTTGGAGTTAAACACAGTTTTATGTTACACAGCCATGGGCAGTCTCTGTTAAAAAGAAAAAGGGCATTTACTTCCTGCATGCCATCCAGGGTGGATTATACCATGGTATGGAGGGGGGGGGGGGGATTAAAGTAAGTGATACTGAATGTCATTTATTTTGCAGAGTAAAGACATGCATGGGATGTTTGTAAAAGGTACTGTTGTTTATTTTGGGCTTGCTATAGAAAATTGTATGTTGTGTGAAGAGTATTATGTTTGCTAATTGTGTAAGTTTTGGGAGACAACTCCCCTATGTGGTTTACCTAATTTGGATTTGTCCTAATTAATCAGTAATAAAAGGGAGGGAGTATCTTTCCCTGGGTGGTTCTGCACCCCTTGTTGCTGCTATGTGATACGAGGTTGTCTTTTTCTTCACTCCTTGTTGCTGCTATGTGATATGAGGATGTCTGTGGAACTTCAGTGAAAGGATGAAAACTTTCTAATGCAGATATTGCTGGCTACTCTGTGGCTGGAGACACCATGCTGGGAGAACTGGTTGTTGTACACCTGAATGTGGAATACCTAATAAAAAGAAGGTTCAGTGAACAGCAAAAGCCTCTTTCATTCTTCCCAGGGTCTGATGCTGCTGCTTCTTTAAAAAGGCTGGGACTCAACCTTTCACACCCCGGCGTGTGGCTTCCGCTGAATTTGCACTACTATAGTTAAAACAAGGCTCTCGCACTATGGAACAATAATCTATCGAGTTTAGGACCCTGGCAGCAGAGACCGATTAGAACAAGGGGGCTTTTGAAGGCTGCTTCTGCAGGGCATTGAGGAGAGGCTGAAGGACGAATTCACATACAGCGACCTACCCGCAGATCTGGAAGGATTGATCGCCCATTGCATGTCCTTGGACCTTTGGATGATGGAGAGATGTTAGTAGCAGGATTGTTCTCACAGATTGCGGTCTCTTCTGCTGACTCCACCTATTCAGGCTCCTTCCAATGAAACGCCAGGAGAACCAATAGAATCCATGCAATTGGGCAATTTGCGTTTGACAGAACGAGAGAAGCAGCACCGGTGATCATTGCGGTTGTGCCTCAACTGCAGAGAGAAGGGTCCCATGCTACAGCTGCGGCCACCTTTATCCTAATGCGGCCGTAGCGGCGCAACTCTGATAACCACAGGCAGATGCAGTATATTTTTTTTTTCCGGAATATGTTCCGGTATTTTAGCGCTTGTAATATTAGCATATTATTAGCGCTGTCTGCAATACTGCAATACCGTCTAAAAACTCAGGTGGGCGTTCGCGAGCTGTTGTCTTCAAAGTCTAATACTGTAGCAGTTCAACCTACGTCAGTACACAGTCTGCGTGTGCGCGCGCAGTAATTGTAAATGTGCATATTTATACATGCATGTACAGTGCTGTATGTCTCATTTGAACATTGTTGAAACGCATAGGCGTGTACTGTACTGTAACAGTATCACATTTCGACGTATACACCGCTCTCCCCTCGCTCGCCCCCACACACACAGGCTAATGTACTGCACTACAGGGTATTTCATCTTCTTATATACAGTACACCTCTCCCACACCATTCCTTTGAATGGATGGCTTTGTGTCTTCAATCACATTCCTGTCATCACATTCCTGCGTGTATAACGTGCAGTGCAGTGCAGAGCCTGGTTTGATTTATTCTTCTGTATTGATTATTAATGCTCATTGTGGGAAAAAAAGTTCAAGACTGACCAAATTTTTTTTATTTTATTTTTTCTCGTCATTTATTATTTTTATTTTCTCAACATGTGCCTGCCTAAACCATCTTGATATTACGATATTCAATCGGTGCTGTAGCTTGTGTGATTTTTATGTATTTGTTGGTGTGGGGATCAAATTATTATGATGACCTGCGTGTTGAAAATATGTCATGTCTTTGAACTACAGTACAGCTAACCCTTCATGCAGCTTTACCCCCCTCCTCCCCCTCAGACACACACAAGGCTCGCCGAAAGGATTTCAACCTCTTATCGACACCTCTCGAAAACCATTCATTTTCATAAGCTTGTCTTTGTGCTTTAAATCGTCCTGAGCCGAGCATCACCACTCTGCGCCTGCATGTAATCCTCTTTGGGAAGGGAGCTAGCTGATGATTACTGCGCATGCACCTATAACTTCACCACTGCTTGCTTGCGAATTTCAAGATTGCCCAAAAAAATATATTTTTTTTTCTCGTCATTTTTATTTTTATTTTCTCAACCATCCTGCCTAAACCATCTTGATATTACGATATTCAATCTGTGCTGTAGCTTTTGACTGCGACACTGTGCATTTACTGCACATGATTCATTTGTGTGATTTTTATGTATTTAGGGGTGTGGTGATCAAATTATTATGATGACCTGCCTGTTGAAAATATGTCATATCTTTGAACTACAGTACAGCTAATCCTTCATGCAGCTTTATCTCCATTCCCCCCCGCAGACACACACAAGGCTCGCCCAAGGATTTCAACCTCTTATCGACACCTCTCGAAAACCATTCATTTTCATAAGCTTGTCTTTGTGCTTTTCAACCTCTCTCAGACCATTCGTTAATTTTCCTAATGTTGGCTTTCCCTTATGTTAATCTGATTATGTAACCAATTATTACAAAGGTAACCAATTATTAAAACTGTATGTCTTCTTGAAGAACCCCCCCCCCCACAGACACACACATTCACAGTGAATTTAAAGTTCAAAGAAATAAAATCTGGATAATAAAATACAAATAATTATTGAGAGAGGGGGGGGGGGTGTGGGAATCATGACTGTAGATACACTATTGAAGTATGCAGAAGAGAAATAACAAAATAGTACAGCACAGTTGAAAATTGAGGGCTGGTGGATAATCATGAATAATGCACATTGATAATAATAAAAACAGTAATACAAATTTTCCGTCTTTATCCTCATTCTGTGTAGTTCATTGAGAGAGGGGAGGTTTTGTGTAAATGATGACTGCACTTTAGATACACTTTACTGTACACACAGCTCACAAAATTTACACATTATACCCCCCCTCCTCCTGTCCATCCTTTTTTCTCTGAAAAGACAAGAAAATAAAAAAATAGTGCAGTTATGTGCATACTGTATTATGGCATTGTGTACTGTATAGCTACTCCATATTGGACTACAGTATGCAGATAGTACTGTCAAACTAGTCTATACTGGAACTACTGTATACTTTAACTACTGTTAAATACGTTGTAACCAGATGGCTAGTGCTGCTGTCTCAGGAAAGAAAAAATGTGTGCCATACTTACCTGTATCATACTGTACTTGGTGTGCCTGTACTTACCATACTACAGTACAGTACTATACCATACTACCTTCCTGATGCTTTCCCATTACGCTCGATCACAATGGGCAACACAGTCGTAATATGGTCAATATATTTATTGCATCGTTCCACGGTGAGTACATCGTTCCAAAAACTCATTATGCCTTGCGCCAACTCATCCTTTTTGGAGGGTTTCACGACTTTAAGGATATGATCCTTCAGCTGATGCTAGACCATTTCGATAGGATTGAAGTCTGGCGATCTGTCATTGGAGGGGGAAAAAAGGACAATTAGTTAAAGAGATACACAGTAAAAACAGTGGGAAAAAATGAGACACGGTTACCGCACTGACTCCGCTGGCGTCTTCACCCAGTTGATACCGTGCTCAAGAATATGCGCTGTTGACGCGGTATACTTTGGATCGTTGTCCTGGTAGAAACGGTGACCATCTGGGAACTCACGTGTGATGTATTCCACAATCTCAGGCACAATTTGCTCTTGGAAAAAAGCTTTATTCATGATTCCTGTAACAAGAAAAGAAAAGTGCTCAAAAAACTGCACACTAGTACAGTACAGTGCATAAGGCAAAAGCGTGTGACTTATTTTACCTTCAAAGATGACAATGCACATAGGGGGCGTGGCCAGGACTCTGAGCTGAGTAGACGCAGGTCTGATCAGCTCCATTACAAAGGGACACGATTAGGTGTTATTACCCCTTAAAAAAACACCCCTAACAGCTGCAACACCAGCAAAGTGGAGGAGAACTACCCACTAGACTGACAGTCCGATTCTCGGTCTCCCCTGCAACCGGCTCGCTGTTCTGTGGGACACGGGACAGCCAGCATCTGCCGAAATCCCCTCGAGGCTTTCAAGATGGCCGCCGTCCGTCTGAGTGATGCCTGAAAGCGCCCTGCAAAGCCCCAAAAACCAGCCTAAAAAGGGGGGGGGGGGAAGTGCTACACAGGAGGGGGAGACTCACCTCGCACCCAGTGAAGTCTCTCGGAGGCAATCCAGACGAGCAGCGAGCACGGATGTGCGTAATAGCACTGGAGCCTCAGACCCCCCCCCCCAGGAGTGAGGCGAGCTCCACGCAGGAGATCTCCCCACCGGGTAAGCCTGCGGAGGCATCCAGCCTGGCACCGTGCTGCGGGAGGGCTGCAGCTGGTGTGGGGTCCTGGCGGTGTGTTGCGGGAGCCACCTGCAGCAGTGGGAGGGCCCGATCACCGAAGGCTCTGTAGGAGCGGCCACGTGGGGAGCTGGCGACCATCTTGCCCCTGCAGCGCTCTGAGGCCCTGAAAAGGTTGGGGAGGAATCGGGGCCACAGTAGCAGCATAATAACGACCCCCACCCCTCCCCTCTACACAAGCTCACTGGGAGGGGTGTGGAAAAATCAGGGGTAAATAAAGCAACCAAATAAAGCAACCAGATCTCTGCATCCCCCCCCCACCCAGTACACCAAACTGCTGGCGCGGGGCTGCTGCAGAGAGGGGAGGACCTGCAAACATCCCCTTGGTCAGCTGGCCTGACCCTCTGCGACAGGGTGCGGCGCAGGAACCACAAGTCTCCCCTTCATCCCCAAAGGAGCCGTCCCTCAGCAGTGCGAGGTGGGGAGGTGCTGGACAGGAGAGGCTGTGATCTGTCTCCCCTAGGCCCCCCTCCCCCTGTCCCCATAACTCCAGAAAAACCCCAGACAACCATTCAATAAAATGACTTTATTTAAATAAAATGTTCATTCGGGGAGGACTTCCTGTGACATCTCAGAGCATGGTCGGGTTGTAGGGCTTCCGAAAACCCTCTCCGCTAACCCGCTCATTTACGCACCCACCGCCACCAAAAAATCTCAAACACCTCCAAAACATACAAGAACGGGACGTTGCCTTCAAAAGGAAAAGCGACCCAGAATCAAGGGGTCACCAAGTACTTTACCCCCGCGCAGTGCTTGCCAGAGCCAAGCTGCGATTCGCAAGATGCAAGCCTCAAATGTGGATCGGGCGCCAGACACAGATAGCCGAGAACCGCCGGAATTCGGCCTTAATAAACAATACTTCGATGCCCTTTTCCTCCAAATGAGGAGAGGAGTCCAGGAAGACGTGAATGCTGCCTTGGAGAGCCTAAGGGCAGATATCAACGGCCTCACGAAGCGCACTGACAAGCTAGAGCACAAGATCAGAGATGTAATAGGATCGCAAAAGAGCACAGAGGAAGAGGTGATTAGACTGGGACAGGTCATTGAAGAGTTAAAAGACTCCCTCGAGGACCAAGAAAACAGAGACCGCAGGCAGAACCTTCGGATAAGAAATATACCGGAAGAAGTCACACCTGAGCTCCTCCAATCTTACCTGCACAAGCTGTTCCGGTCCCTGGTCCCAGACTTGATGGAGCACGATATACAAATTGACAGAGCTCACCGAGCGCTAGGCCAGAAATCCTCTGATCCAAACCGTCGCAGAGATGTGATTATTAAATTTCACATGTACTCCTCCAAAGAAAGAATCATGTCCGCGAGCAGAAAAGCAGGAGACCTCCACATAAAACAGAATCCAGATATACAGCGACCTGTCGAGGGTCACGGTGGCCAGGAGGAAGGAGATGAAGCCCCTCATTAACATTCTAAAGGACCATAACATCACCTACCGCTGGGGCTTCCCCTTCAAACTGATCGTTCTGAGAAATGGCCGCCATCATACCATCTCCAGACCAGAAGACTCCCCCTCTTTCCTCAAAGCGCTGGGGCTCACCCCACCACCAAACAGCAGAGGGCCCTCTAAGTCTACAGTGCGCCAGGAAGAAGCAGAAACGCCCAGAGCCTCCGAACGCATAGCGAATCAGAAGCTCCCCAACGCCTCAGACCAGGATTACCACCTCCAGTCTCGCTCATAACCAACCTGGGGCTCCCCCACCCACCCAGCTTCCCTCCACAGTTCGAGAGAAAGAAGTGGAGCCGAATCAGCCGAACACCAACCTGGGTCATCAACAGCCTCCCGGCCGTCATTCCTCGGTTTGGGAAAGAAGACCGCAGCACTCTGGACCAGGCGCCCGTCCACTCTCTCCGTGCCGCTGAGACCAGAGACAGGACCTGACTGACAGATGTCAACTTGACACGCAGAGCCTGTCAGCCCCCATCTACTCCCCATCCCCAGCCATACAACCCCCGCCATACAGGTTTCCCCACAACCTGCCTCTCCAACCCTCCCTCCCCCCACCCATTGAGTCAAGATATCACTGCAGCTAGCAGGCCTCAAAGCACAAAAACTATATGGTCTGCTCTAACATGCAGTGATTCTAAATGCTTCCCCATAAACATGTATGTATTTACCATCTTGGGAACAACTGTTGTATATGCACAATGTCTGGCAATATCACTAAGCTCAATACCCACCTCTCCCCCCCATGTTTCCCCCAAGACAAGATCGCCATACAACACCCCTCCCCCCCTCCCCCTCCCTCCTCCTCCCCCCTCCCTCACCCTCCCCCACCCTCCCCCCTACCCCCACCCTCCTCCTCCCCCCTCCCCCCACCCTCCTCCTCCACCCTCCCCCCACCCTCCACCCTCCCCCCACCCTCCCCC
This sequence comes from Ascaphus truei, assembly GCF_040206685.1. Classification (NCBI taxonomy): domain Eukaryota; kingdom Metazoa; phylum Chordata; class Amphibia; order Anura; family Ascaphidae; genus Ascaphus; species Ascaphus truei. The sequence continues at coordinate 304,384,962 of NC_134485.1, read as the reverse complement.
CACCCTCCCCCCACCCTCCCCAAACCCTCCCCCTCCCCCCACACTCCCCACTCCCCCCACCCTCCTCCCTCCCCTCCCCCTCCCCCCTCCCCCTTCCCCCTCCCTCCCCCCTCCCCCTCCCCCCTCCTCCCCCTCCCCCTTCTTCCTCCCCCTCTCCCCCCCTCCCCCCCTCTCCTCCCCTCCCCCCTCTCCCCTCTTTCCCCCCTCCCCCCTCCAGCTCTTCCCAGCCCCTCCTCCTCACCCCCCCGCGCCCCCTCCTCCATCTCTTCCCAGCCCCGCCTCCCCACCCCCCCTCCTCACCCCACCCCCCCGTTCCACCCACACCCCCTTCCCCCCTGCACCCCCCCTGCACCCTCCGCATCCCCTCTCCCCCCCACAACCCCCCTCACCCCCCTCCTCCTGCCGCTCCCGCTCCCCCCTCCTCCTGCCGCTCCCGCTCCCCCCTCCTCCATCTCTGCCCAGCCCCATCTCCTCCCCCCTCCCCCCCTGCATCCAGCCATTCCCATCTCCCCCCCCACCACCCACCCTCCTGTGTCAAGATAGAACAGTGACGTACAGGCCTCAAAAAAAAAATGTTTGGTTCTGATTTCTATGCAGAGGTCTCTAAGGTTCCCCATAACTGTGAATGTTACAATCAATTCATCTTCAACAGTAGCCTCCATAATTATCTCAGAACACTAATAAAGTCCAACCACATGCCTCCTCCCTGCACTCCTTCCCCCCCTCCTCCTCCCCCCTCTCCCTCCCCCTCTCTCTCCCCCCTATCTCCCCCCCCTCCCACCCCACCCCCCTCTCTCCCCACCCCCTTTTTTTCCCCCAACCCCTCTCTCTCCCCTCCCCCCACCCCCTCCTTCTCTCTCCCCTCCCCCCTCTCTCTCTCTCCCCCCTCCCACCCCACCCCCCCTCTTTCCCCCACCACACCCTCCCACCCCACCCCCCTTTCTGCCCCCCCACCCCCCCTCTCTCTCCCCTCCCCCCACCCCCCCTCCCTCCCTCTCCCCCCCACCCCTCCCTCTTCCCCCCCACCCCCCTCTCTCTCCCCCCACCCCCTCCCTCTCCCCCCACCCCTCTCTCTCCCACTCCCACCCCCCTCTCTTTCTCCCCCCCTCTATTACTCCCGCCCACCCACCCCCTTCCCCCCTGCCCATCCGTCCTCTTCCCCATCCCCACCATCCTGAGTCAAGATAGAACAGTGACGTACAGGACTCAAAAGAAAATAAATGTTTGGTTCTGATTTCTGATTTCTGATCTCTAAGGTTCCCCATAACTGTGAATGTAACAATCAACTCATTTACAACTGTAGCATCCACATATATCTCAGGACACTAAAAAAATCAAACCACATGCCTCCTCCCCATTCCCTTCCCCGCCCCCCCCCTCCTCCCCTACCACCCTTTTTTATCCCCCACCCCATTTCAACTTCCCCCCTCCTTCACCTCTCCTGCCCTTCCCCTCCACCCCCGGCACCAACTTGAACTAGCCACATCCTAACACGTCCTACTCAAAAGTGTCCTTCTCGAGGCGCATGCGCGGCAGGAGCAGGGATGGCAGCTTAACCTGATCGCTCCGATCCCGCCGGCAGTAAACACACAAAAAAGCATAATAAAACTCATCAAAAGCGCATGAAAATAACAGGACTTAGTAGGCATAAGAACCAGGCATAAAGTCTCATGGCGGCTACAAGGCGAAAATCTAAACAGAAAGAAGACGTGCGTTCATACTTTGTGGGAGCGCAAAAGATACAGGAGGAAGAAAACATGGCGGCATCCGAATCTGATTCCGGTCCGGAGATGGACGCGATAACGGAGAAACAGACGGGTGCTCTGAAGAAAGAAATAGCCAAACTCCTATCTGACTTAAAAACATTCTTCCGCGGGGAAGTGGACGCTTTAAGAAAAGACATACACAGCATCGGGGCCCGCACAAACGATTTGGAGGAGAAGATGGACGAATCCACCCGCTGTCAGACCGCTACAGACTCCAGAGTTACTATACTGGAGAGAAAAGTAGCAGAACTTGAAGAACGCCACGAAGACAGCGAGAACAGAGACAGGCGAAATAATCTGAGGATACGGGGGATACCGGAAGAGATCCTGGACCCCGAGCTATTAATAAACCGCTGGATGACATCTATAATGCCAGAAAAAACAGAATCCGAACTGGTAATGGACAGATGTCACCGGGCGTTGAGGGCCAAACCACTTCCCAATAACCCCCCCAGAGATGTGATCATGAGACTACACCACTTCAAGACCAAAGCCGACATATGTAAAATCACCAGGGCCACCCCCACGATCAAATTCGAGGGCGCAGAGATGTCAATATTCCAAGACATCTCTCCAATCACCCTGGGTCGGCGTCAAGCCCTACAGCCAGTCACTAGACTCATAAGGGAGAAAAATGTACGCTACCGCTGGGCTTTCCCCTTTGCCCTGATTGTACTGCAAAATGGCAGGTCACACGTCCTTAAGCACATCGCAGAGGGGCCTGAGTTCCTGGCCAAGTTGGGATATCCTAATGCCTTGCCGCAGTCTGACACCCCAGCTGGACGAGTGACTCGACGGACGGAATGGGAAAAGGTGCGACAGCCACCCGGACAACAACACACAAAAGCTGGCCCTTCAAGACCAGGGTGAAGATTGAACACCAAAGTTCTCAGTTTCGTTCACCAGTTGTTTGCGTTAAAAAGTTTGGAACTATATACCCTCCCGAGCTACAGCCCCAAGTAAGAGGGGCTATAATACATCCCCCACCGAAAGCTCTGACTCAGACTGAATTGGCCTCGCTGGCAGTCCAGAAAAAGACAAAGGAAGAAAAAACATGGCAAAATCTGCCTAGCCTGTAAACTTACCAAGATGGCTTCATAAGGCTCCACGAGGCTCCAAGAGTAGCTGGGCGGGAGAAAACGGAGAAGAAGGGACAGATCAGAATGGCGGAGAATGCTCGGGCGTGCATGTGAGGAGCTCCGGGTAACCCCGCCCATCGGGACCGCGTACACCAGCCACAAGACACTGCCAGACCTGCGCACGCCCCCAGCTGACGTAGATAAATATCTTCCCGCGAGAGGCCGGCGCTCGGAAACTGACGTCATCAACAGCGACTCTGGCGCGGGACGCACAGGATGCAAGCAGCTCAAGCACAGAGGACAGAAGCAGTAACCGGAAGGCTTGCGCAGAGCACCGGAGCTCTCCAGAGGGGTCCGCGCACTCCCCTACTGGGGAGAGGGGATGAGCTTAACTTATAGAGATAGGGTAGCCAGTTAAAACCTGTAAAATAAAAATAATAGAAGCTAGAAAGTAAAAGGTTGGGATCAACCGGAGTTTTTTACCAGACAAAAAGATGAGTTATAGATGAAATTATCATGCTGTTTATATGCTGTATGTTAAAAAAATCTTTTCATTTTGCTGCCGGCGGAGGGGCGGGAGTCTGCCCTCTCTAGTGCCTGTTGGCATGTGCCTCTGGGGTTGGAATGTGGCCTTAAGCCACAGTCTAATCAAAGACCTGGGCTGCCGCGAGCTGGATGATTTCCCACAACCCTATATGGGGAAATGGGAACATCCGGAAGCGGAGCGGTGTTCCTGGGCAGCAAACCACAGGTCTCCAAAGACCAAATGGGTTTCCCTTGTTGATATAACAAGGTTATATGTTCCCTGTCACTCCCCTTTGTGTTTTCCTCCCCCCCCCCTCAGGTACCCTCAGAACAGAAAACATGGCAACACAAGACCTACAGATCCTCTACCATCAGCCGCCGGGCCACCACAACCCGGGTAAGAGGAGAAACCTATACACATACGCAGAATCATCACACACACAACGATGACATTATCATTCATATCCCAGAATGTCAAGGGATTTAATTCCCCCCAAAAACGCAGAAAAGCGTTTGCTGAATTCAAGCGCAGAAATTCTGACGTTCTATTCCTTCAGGAGACGCATTATTGCCGTAATAAGAACCCGAGTTATATAGACAAACAGTATAGGAAATTCTATTTGGCTTCAGCCAAAGAAAAGACAAAGGGAGTGGCTATCTTGATTCATAATAGAATCCCATTCGTGTTGGAGAAGATAAAAAGAGACCCAGACGGTAGATACCTTATTATAGTAGGCACCCTACAGCAAACTAAAGTTACATTGGCATGTATATATGCCCCCTGCGAAAATAATCCCCAGTTCTTTACAGAGTTCTTTCTTAAATTACAAAATTGCGCAATTGGTAACGTGATACTAGCGGGAGACTTTAACAAGGTCTTAGACCCGCGCATAGATAGATCGCCGAGACAGGAGAAGGGGAGACAGGCAGGAACCAGAGCGCTACTAGAAGGGCTACGAAGGGGATGTCTGGTGGACATATGGCGAGAACAACACCCAGGCGAGCGCTCATATACATTCTACTCGCACCCACATGACAGCTATAGCAGACTTGACCACTTCTTTGTATCGAGTAGAATGGTCCCACAAATTTCCGACACTCTTATACATGACATTACATGGTCGGATCATGCGTCTATCGAGCTAAGATGCACCCAAATTAAGCAGGTTAGCCCGGGAGCAAACTGGAAACTAAACGAGTCCCTTATTAAAATTCCAGAATTAGCGCAGACAATCAAAGACGAGATCAGACAATTTTTTATTACAAACACAGGCACTGTGGAATCCCACAACATGTTGTGGGAGGCTCACAAGGCCACAATTAGAGGGACACTGATTGGTCTCGCAGCAAGACGTAAACGGCAAAGAGAAGCGAAATTGACACAGCTATATCAGAGGCTACAGGAACTCTCTGCACTACATAGCCGATCAGGTGGAGAGGATATTCTTAAGGAGTTGAAAGATATAAGAATTGAGCTTAATCTTCTCCTCACGTCCCAGGCCGGGAGAGATATAAGTTGGACAAAGAGGAAATTTTTCGAGAAAGCCAACAAGCCGGACACTATGTTAGCCAACAGGATCCGAAATAGGCAGCCAAGTTATAACATACAAACTTTAAAAACCAAATCGGGGGAGATGACCTCCAACCCCAAACGCATAGTGGAAGAGTTTAGGCTGTATTATGAACAGCTATATAATGGGGAGAAAGTGACACACAATCCAAAAACAACTAATCTTCTACAGTTCTTCCTAGAGGAAGCAGCCCTCCCAGAGCTGAGCAGGCTGGAAAACGAGGCAGCTCAATCTGACTTCACGTTAGAGGAATTGATGACGGTAATCAAACATCTTAAGCCCTCCAAGGCCCCAGGCCCAGACGGGTTTTCTAATCTATATTGCAAGAAATTTATAGGGGTGCTAGCACCACATATGCTCAAGTTATTTAATGGAGTTCTGGCGGGGGAACCCTTCTCGGCCCAGATGCTTCAGGCGTCAATCTCCATAATTTATAAAAAGGACAAAGATCCCACAAACTGCCAAAGTTACCGGCCAATCTCTTTAATAAATTCGGACGTTAAAATATATTCCAAACTATTGGCCAATAGATTGAGTTCGATCCTGCCGAGGCTTATCCACCCGGACCAGGTTGGCTTTATTAGAGACAGACAGGCGGCCGACAACACAAGAAAAATAATAGATATTATTAACTATATTAACGCCAACGGGATCCGAGGAGTAGTTTTAAGTTTAGACGCAGAGAAGGCTTTTGACAGGATCGATTGGCCATATATGGAGTCCACGCTTGAGGCATTCGGGTTCGGAGAAAAACTCATAAGGGCAATAAAAGCATTATATACGACCCCGACCGCCAGGGTGATACACCAGGGCTTCCCATCTAAGGTGTTTAAAATTAAAAGCGGTACCAGACAGGGCTGCCCACTATCGCCCCTGTTGTTCGCCCTATGCGTGGAACCGTTGGCGGCACACATCCGCCATCACCCGGACATCGCCGGAGTGCAAATTAGTTCCCAAGAGCATAAAATCGCTCTATACGCAGATGACATTATATTATCGTTAACAAAGCCGCTTACTTCGTTGCCCAATCTGTTCGCGCTATTAGATAAATTCAGCAGAATCTCCGGCTTTAAGATTAACCAATCAAAATCGGAGGCATTGAATCTCAACATCCCAAAGGAGACAGAGAAACTAATTGAGATTAATTTTCAATTTAAATGGCAGGTCAGGGCTATAAAATATCTCGGAATATTTCTCACGAAACATAGCCGCAATCTCTATCAAGAGAACTACCCGAGACTTCTAAGAGCCCTCACTAAGGAACTCAAAGAGTGGGCCGCCTATGGGATATCCTGGATTGGCAGGATCTATTGTGTGAAAATGAACCTCCTCCCTAGGATACTATACCTGTTCCAAACTCTCCCGATACCCGTAGTAAGATCAGACATTTTAGCATTGCAGAAAGCAGTTACGAAATTCATTTGGAAAAATAAAAAACCACGGGTAAAAATGTCAATTATGCAAAGACCTAGGGAAACTGAAGGTCTGGCAGTGCCGACCTTGATGGCTTACTATAAAGCGGCCCAACTATGCCAGATTACGCAGTGGCATGGTGATCCAGAGCTGAGGCGATGGGTAGCTTTGGAGAGGGAGGTGTGTGCTCCGCTAGAGCTCAAGGATCTTATTTGGTATCCCAGGGCTAGACTAAAAGATCTAAAGAACCCGCTGCCCTCTGTGTTGAACTCTCTCTCGGTCTGGGAATCGACAAAAAATAGACATTCATTGACCTCTAAAGATTCATTAATGGCCCCTTTATATGGCAATCCGGACTTTGCTCCAGGGTTAACTGATAGGAACTTCACATGCTGGCAAAAGGGGGGCTTAAGGACCTGGAGGGCAGAGACACAATCAAAACATTCGAGATTTTACAGTCAGAAAAGGGCTTACCCAACACAGATTTTATTAGATACCTCCAGGTTCGGGCATTTTATACCAAACACCCAAACAGACCACCACTAACTAATTTTGAAAAGCTCTGTGATTGGGGAACCGATACACGGGGACTCATCTCTGCTCTGTACAGGGAGGTGGTTGGGACAGACAAGGATGACTCACATAGACCCAGTTTTATGACTCAATGGGAGACAGACCTGACAGGACCGTTAGAAGACGAAGAGTGGACAGCAATTTTCAAAGCTGCGGCCAGCAGCTCGATTTGTACGACACTGAAGGAGAACTCATATAAAGTATTATTGAGGTGGTACCTCACCCCAGTTAGAATGGCAAAATTTGTCGCGGGAGCTTCCCCTCTCTGCCCTAGACAGTGTGGGGAACAGGTGGACCTGGTACACATGCTGTGGTCTTGTCCACGAATCATACCCGTCTGGACACAAATTAGAGATTGGCTTCAAAAGGTCTTTTTGGGCCTCAAAATCCAACTGGATCCGTGGGTTTTCTTATTAGGTAGGCCCACGGACGAGGTATCTCGATCAGGAAACAAACTAATAACACACTTTGCTACGGCGATGAGGTGCGAGACAGCAGCGTTGTGGAATCAGAATGCAATTCCATCGATAGACAAAATTCGGAATAGAATTTGGTTCGCCTGCCAGATGGAAAAGTTGACAAGTCTAGTCAACGACACTGGCTCAAATTTTCAAAAAGTCTGGTCACTGTGGCTGGCACAGACCGATATCCCAGGGATGAGCAATGCCACCGTTTGGCTTTGATAGTAACAGGTGGGCTGTCCTTCAGTGACGGAACAGACACACGAGAGAGTTGACAAATAGTTTGACATATAGGACAAATGCGAGAGACCTACACCTTCCCCTGATCGTTGGACTCGGTGGGTTGATCGAGGAGTTAGATCAGAACACGCAGAAAGAGCCAGGTTTATTGGAATACTCGGAGGATGTTACACCCCTCCATGAGCCGTTATCTGCCCCCCCCCCCCCCACCCCCTCACCTTCCCCTCTCACGTCTTCCCCCTACCATGTTCGTCTTGATGTTGTATGTCATAAAGCAGACTTAATGATACCAATATGATTTTGGATTGTACTATCTCTGCAAAAAAACAATAAAAGAAAGTTATAAAAAAAAAAGTGTCCTTCTCCCCCCCTCCACCCCTCCTCTCCCATCTCCCCCCCCACCCAACATCCTCCCTCCCCCTCTCCCCCCCCTCCTCCCACCCCTCCCCGTCCCCTCCCCCCCATCCCTCCTCCCCCTCCTCTACCAGGTTCAGGTCCATGGGCCATACCAAGCATCCAGGCTCACAAAAGATTTTGTTAAGAATTGTTGTTCTACCTCACCTGTCAAAGTTTTTCTGTAAGCGGTTTTACTGTTACATTTTACAGAGGGTGCGCGACCCTCTGACCGTTCCCATTCCATGTTCTGTGTCCCGGAAGTCTCCCCCGGGGTGTTCAGCCCCTGACCTTCCTCGTTCCAATGAGTAAGGTTATCTTTTCAGGGCTCGTTAAAGGCCCGCTTATCCCCACCTTTCCTCATGTGTCCGCCCCCCCCTACCCTTACCCAGAAAGATTTTTCCGACACCTTTTTTGCTGCTCACCAGATTCCAACCAGCCTCCAGGAACTAGGTGCCAGGCCTATTCAATGTTCCCCCTCTCCCCCCCAGACCCCCTCAGGGGCCCCAGGTCCACCCGCTTTTGTCGTGGGAAATCCAAGAGCCTCAGAGCTAATAGCTCCGAGAAAGCTTCTAGACTCCAAATGTCTGCTATAAAATTAATATCGCTCAATGTTAAAGGTCTCAACTCAGTCCAAAAAAGAAAACTGGCACTTATAGTGTTTAAAAAAACAAAAGGAGACATCATCTTTCTCCAAGAAACCCACTATAACTCCCCTGTGCCACCAAACACATTCAAAACCGTATTCCCCGAAGCATTTTTTGCGTCTTCCCCAAGCAAAAAAAGAGGAGTGGCTATTCTAATAAGGAATAATGTCCCCTTCGTCCTCACCAAAACTCAATCTGATCCAGAGGGTCAATTTCTAATAATTCAAGGCACCCTTGCGGGCTCCCCCATAAAATTGGCCAACATCTACGCCCCTAATGAAAGCCAACCCTTGTTCCTCCAGAAACTACTTGACTCACTGAAGCAACAGGCCCTCTCTTCCCTAATTATCGGAGGGGATTTTAACATGGTGGCCTCCCACACGCAGGATAGGTCAACAACCCCTAGCATCCCACCCCTGCTTTTCCAGCTACATCCTACACTACCCAAGCCCAAAAGAAAGCCAAAAAATTTAGGGACATAATGGCAGATTTCTCCCTCACAGACATATGGAGGGCACAGCACCAGGGTCAAAGGGACTATACCTTCTTCTCCTCCCCCCATCAGTCCAACTTGAGGATCGACTATTTTCTAGGCACCAGCAACATCGTCCATGCATCCTCCCACTCAAATATAGGCCCAATCACCTGATCTGACCATGCCCCCATTGAACTCACTCTCTGCCCTTCGTAAAGAATAACCCATACAAGTGGAAGCTAAACGACTCCCTGCTCCACTGCCCAGAAACAGAGATGTTAGTTAGAGAAAAACTCTCTATCTTTTTTCAAATTAATAAGGGGTCAGTCTCGGCCCCAGCAATGCTGTGGGAGGCCCATAAGGCCTCAATCAGGGGCGACCTAATCTCAGTCGCGGCCCATAAGAAAAAACAGAAACTCAAGCTTCAAAAAGACCTTACAGATAAGATTGCGCAACTTGAACAACAGCATAAGCACACAGCCTCCAAAAAAATATTCAAACAACTAAACCAAACTAGAGCAGCCCTCAAACACACCCAACTCGAAGAGGTAGAGAGAGCACTGAGATGGTCCAGACAAAAATTTTATGACAAGGGCAACAAGGCCGATAAGCTCTTGGCCACTAAACTCGGGCACCCAAGTTAAATCACAAATCTCTAAAATCTGCACTAAAAACGGTCAAATTTCATATATGGAGAAAGAGATAGCTCAGGAATTTGCAGATTTTTATTCGGACCTCTACAACTTACACCCCCCTAACCATGACCCGACATCCCTCGAGACAATTACACAATACCTGGAGCACTGTAACCTCCCATCCCTCTCGAACAAGGAACTAGCTGATCTAAATAAAGAAATCGCCCAGGAGGAACTATCAGGAGCCATTGGTTCCCTTAAATAGCTAAAACGCCTGGCCCGGACAGGTTTACCAACGCTTATTATAAAACATTTTTGCCAATTCTCTCCCCCTACCTCTTAGATATGTTCAACTCTTTCCTGCAAGGGGAACCGATCCCCTCTACAATCACCGCGGCAAACCTGGCAATTATCCACAAGGAGGGTAGAGACCCTCTCCTTTGTGGCAACTATAGGCCAATCTCCCTTCTGAATACCGATCTAAAACTCTATAGCAAGATCTTGGCAAACAGGCTCAACCCAATTCTCCCACGGCTCATTCATATAGATCAAGTAGGATTTGTGACAGGTAGACAGGCCTCTGACAACACCCGCAAAATTGTAGATATAATAGACCATGTGTGCCTCACAGGAACTAGAGCGATGATCCTTAGTCTTGACGCAGAAAAAGCGTTTGACAGAATCAAATGGTCCTTCCTAGATCAAACTATGCTGAAATTTGGATTCAGTGGCCCCTTCCTGCAGGGGGTTAGAGCCCTCTACCAAAACCCAACAGCACATGTAAAAAATTTCAGGGGGCTTCTCGGACCCCATTAAGATCAGAAATGGAACCAGGCAGGGTTGCCCCCTTTCCCCTCTGTTATTCGCCCTAACAATTGAAACATTAGCGGCCACAATTAGGGAAGATCAGAGAATTAAAGGTATTAGAATTGGCGAAATAGAATACAAAATCTCTTTATTTGCTGATGATGTGATCCTGTCAGGATCGCCTAGACCTCCTGCTTAGCCATAGTTCTTCTTTGTCCACTGGGTGTGCTGCTGTCTTCTGTTTCCTCTGGGTTCCTCTGTCTGCCTGTCTGTCTCCTTGTTGCTCCTGTCTCTGTCCTTTATAGCTTCTGCTTCCTGGTTGGTTCAATTGCCTTTGCTTGAAGTCAGACTCCTAATGCACATGCCTCTGATTCCTGATCTGTTTCTGTACCTGTACCTGTATTATAGAAGTCTGTTCACAATAAAAGCCCTTGCTGGTAATCTGGCTTGTCCCTGTTTTTCATGTTCTCAGTCCCTGCCCCCAGACCTGTCCTTGCTCCCCTGTCCTGTTCCAGTCTCCTCGTTGCCGACCTCTGCTTGTTACCTGACTTCGCTACCTCCCGCCTGCTTCAGACCTCTGCTTCTTTCCTGACTTTGCTAACTGCCGCCTGCCTCGGACCTCTGCTTGTACCTGACTTTGCTACCTGCGGCCTGCCTCGGACCCCTACTTGTGACCTCTACTACGCTCGTGCTGTTCCGGCCACCGAGATCCTACCCGCCACAGGAGTCTCCCGTGACAGAAAGCAAAGGCCACTTCTGGACCTCGCTGGAACAGATTCTTCTTCTGCCTGCACCCTTTCCTGCCTGCTGCAGCAGACCACATCCGCATGGTTGAAGATAAGTACTTTCGTTTCTTATTTGGAAATCCCAGTTGGGAAGGTTTTTTTTTTTTTTGCTGCTTAGTGTTTCAGGTTTACATGCAAGTTCCCCTAAAGTTTGTTTCTCTGCAACATATGATATCCCTACGCCTGATATCAAAGGTTTCAGATTTAACTGCAGGGTTCTCTGTCTGATATTCCTATGTCCAATGTCAAATGTTTCAGATCTAACTGCAAGTTTTCTCTGTATTAGTTTCCTGCTGTCTATGATATTTCTATGCCTGATATCAAAGGTTTCAGATTTAACTGCATGTTTCTCTGTATGATATCCCTACGCCTGATATCTAAAGTTTCAGATTTAACTGCAAGGTTCTGTCTGATATTCCTATGTCTGATGTCAAAAGTTTCAGATTTAACTGCAAGGTTCTGTCTGATATTCCTATGTTTGATGTCAAAAGTTTCAGATCTAACTGCAAGTTTTCTCTGTAGTAGTTTCCTGCTGTCTATGATATTTCTATGCCTGATTTCTAAAGTTTCAAATTTAAACTGCAGGGTTTCTCTGTCTATGTTTTTTCCTTGCATTTATACAGTAAATCTCCGTGACTGATGCTAAAGTCTCAAAAGGTCAGCTCTCCCATCTTGTGTCTCTCTGTGTCTAAATTTCCTGTTGTTCATTCTAATGCTTCTGTTTTAAAAACACATTTCCTCTTTACTGGTTTCTTGGGAAGTGTGGTTTCCCCATGTCTGAAATTATGGCTCCCACTCAAACAGTCTTGAGCAGTAAATGTGAACAAAGTACCACTGATTCTTCAGAACTTCTCAAAGCAAGGAAGAAGAAGAAAAAGAAGGGAGGCATTACTGTGGAAGTTGCAGAAGGAATTAAGAAGGAAAATTTAACCCCAGAGTCTGCATTTGATGAAAGAGATATGCTGCAGCTTAAGGCAACTCACAGACGTATCCCAAGAAAAGTGGAAGAAAAGAAAGATGCCCCTACTCAGACGCTTCAAGCTGCACAGAAAACAATTGATTGTCTTTATGGACGTTTAGATAAGGAGCAAGAAGCCAAGGCTGCACTACAAAGCTGTCTATCTTCAGCAATTGCTAAGTGTGTTCTCCAGGAGAAAGAAAAAGAGCAGTTGGAGAGGGACAGTGTGATCCTGTCAAGTAAGCTGGAGAAGGCCTATGCTGATAATGCCCAGTACCAGAGTTTCATGGCTCAAGTTGGTGCAAAACTGGAAGCCTCTGAGGAGAGGAATTGCCACTTCAACACAGAACTATGTTCATTGAGAGAGATCTTCAAAGGGTTAAATAGCAGTTTTGAAATGGTAACCCAGGAGTGCAAGAATCTCTATGTCCAAGTCAGTGAAGGAGATAAGAAACTCTATGAATTAGGAAAGGAGAAGAAACAGTTGGCCCAGGAAAAGTTAGACATGCAGACAGCACTGCAGAATGCAGAGAGAATGCTGCAAGAAGAACGTGTCTCCCTGGAGTGGCGCACACAAGCAGAAAATATGTTGCAGAGTCAGCTGCAAGAACTGCGTACACATCTGCAGGACACCAAGGAGAGATGGGTGAATGCTGAAGATAAGCAGCGAGTTCTGCAGGAAGAAAGTTTCCAGACTGCCTACAAAATAAAGATGCTGCAAGATTATTTGAGTACCCAGAGTGTCCCCAAAGAACAGCATGAGGAGCTGAAGGCCACACTGAGCATAACCAGAGCCTCGCTTGAGGAAGAGCTAAAGCTAGCAGCTGAACACACATCTCAGCAGCTCACAGCGCTGCAGGCGCAGATCGCTGAGCTCAAGACACAGCTTGCCAAAAAGGAGGAGAGAGAGAAGGTGTCCGTCTGTCAAGTGGCTGGCCTGACACAGCGCTATGAGGTCAAAATGGCCGATGCCTGCAAATTATTGGACCACACAGCCCATGATAAGGTCCGGCTGCAGCTGGAGCTGGACAATGCCCGGGAGGAGTAACGGCAGCTGCAGATCAGAAATGAAGAAGAGGAAACATATTTAAGCTTTACTCTGAGTCAGCTGGGAGATATGGAGTCGCGACTCAACTTCAAAGAAGCCGAACTGACAACTGCATTGAGTGGGAAAAGAAGTGCAGAAGGACAGCTTCAAGAGCTGAAAACTCAAATAGCTGGTCTTAATGAGAATTTAGGTGATACCACGAAACGGGAGTCACAAAAAGAGACCATGGAGCGTGAATTCTATGTTCCCACTTACCCATGTGAAAAGTCTGCACCCGTCCTTGATGCCCACATTCCTGATGTCCATGCCTCTGCAATGGAGTTGAACGTATCCATTGGGAAGTTCCAGATTCCAAAACTAAAAGAGTTATATTGTTCACAAAAAGAGACCACGAAGAGTGAACTCTGTGTCCCCACTGACTCATGTGGAAAGGCTGCACCCGTCTTTGATGCCCACATTTCTGATGTCTCTGCCCCTGCATTTGGGTTGAACGCACCCATTCGGAGGTTCCTTGCAGCACCCAATGTACCTGTGGAGTACCCTCTGCCCGCTGACAAACCACCAGAGGTGGGTCACCTTGAGTCCTCTTTTCACCAAGGCCTCCGGGAAGAGCCTGGAGGATCGTCCGAAGAACGCGCTTGAGAGGGGGGAGTAATGTCAGGATCGCCTAGACCTCCTGCTTAGCCATAGTTCTTCTTTGTCCACTGGGTGTGCTGCTGTCTTCTGTTTCCTCTGGGTTCCTCTGTCTGCCTGTCTGTCTCCTTGTTGCTCCTGTCTCTGTCCTTTATAGCTTCTGCTTCCTGGTTGGTTCAATTGCCTTTGCTTGAAGTCAGACTCCTAATGCACATGCCTCTGATTCCTGATCTGTTTCTGTACCTGTACCTGTACCTGTATTATAGAAGCCTGTTCACAGTAAAAGCCGTTGCTGGTAATCTGGCTTGTCCCTGTTTGTTCCTGTTCTCAGTCCCTGCCCCCAGACCTGTCCTTGCTCCCCTGTCCTGTTCCAGTCTCCTCGTTGCCGACCTCTGCTTGTTACCTGACTTCGCTACCTGCCGCCTGCTTCGGACCTCCGCTTGTTTCCTGACTTTGCTACCTGCCACCTGCCTCGGACCCCTGCTTGTGACCCCTACTACGCTCGTGCTGTTCCGGCCACCGAGATCCTACCCGCCACAGGAGTCAACCGTGACAGATCCTGACCCTCGCGGACCCCCACGTCTCCCTCCCCAATCTCCAAAGAGTGCTATCCCAATTCGGCACTGTATCTGACTACAAGGTCAATATGGACAAGTCAGAAGCTCTAAACGTATCCCTATTAGACCAGGAATGGAGACTCCTACAAGCTAACTATAAATATCGATGGAGCACTACCCATATTAAATACCTAGGAGTCAGAATCTCAAGCACCTATAGCTCCCTATACCAATCCAACTACCCCCCCTTGTTTGACCAAATCAAAAAATGACCTGGAGAAATGGAAAAAGCTCCAAATTTCCTGGTTTGGAAGAATTACATCAATAAAAATGAGTGTCCTGCCGAGACTTCTTTATTTCTTCCAAACACTCCCTGTCCCCGTCCCAATTGCAGCCCTGAAACATATCCAGGCCCTTATGTTCCAATTCATTTGGAATGATAAACGGCCAAGAGTACCAAGGTCTGTGATGTTGTCCCCCAAGACAAGAGGAGGTGTGGGGGTCCCCGACGTGATCAGATACTATTCGGCGACCTAGTTGAAGCAGGCTGTGTTTTGGAACTACGACCCGGCCTCCACCTGCTGGCTAGCGATCGAATCACATCATGCTGCACCTGACACCCTCCAGGTCCATCTCTGGTCTCCTGTGGGATGAGAGGGAGGACCATGGCGATTCGCTCTGGGGGCAATGAGATGCACATGGGATGTCTTGCTCAAGAACAAAGGGAAATATGGCCTGCTAGCTACCCCATCCAAACTTATCCCCATCTTTGGAGACCCACACTTCCCGCCTGGGTGCTCCAAAAAACAATTCAACCAATTACAAGGTCTACTAATAAGGCTGATTGCCGATCTGCTGAAAAACGAGGAGATCCTCTCCTTCCAAGAACTCCGTGACAAACATAAACACCAAGGTCTCCATCTGTTCAAATTATTGCAAATTAGGCACTTCCTTCTATCCCTAGCCCCAAACGCTAAATTCCCCCCATTAACCAGGTTTGAATCCCTTTGCAGCAAGGGCTCCTACCAGAGAGGTCTGATCTCTGAGATCTATAGGAGGATGGAGTCGGCAACCAGCCCCCCAATCCACAAGTATATGCAAAAATGGTCAGAGGACCACAATGTACAGATAGATATGGACGAGTGGGAGGATATCTGGGAGTTGGCCACAAAGACCTCAATCTGTACAGTGACAAAAGAGAACATATATAAAATACTATTCCAGTGGTACCTGACCCCGCTAGGCTGAGCCAGATCTTCCCCGGCACTCCCGACCTGTGCTGGAGGGGATGTGGTCAAAAGGGGGACATGGCCCACATTTGGTGGTCATGTCCGGAGATTCAGAGGTACTGGACAAAGATCCAGAAGCTTCTACAAGAAACTACGGGGCTTCTTTTCCCACTGGACCCCTTGACCGTCGTGCTGAGCAAACCTATAGACGACCTGCCCCCCCCCCCTGAGTAGACTAGTATCAGCTATCCTAACCGCAGCCAGATGCTCAATAGCGGTGGCGTGGAAACACACCAAATCCCCAGCGAGAAACACGGTGTTGAGACGAATAGACGAGGTCATGGCCAGGGATAAACTTACAGCAATGCTCAATAAAAAAATGCCACAGTTTTGGAATACCTGGGACCCCTGGAGCGGCCCGCTAGGACTAGGCCTGCATTAGGCCATCCTCGTACTGATGGAAAGGGAGGAAGAAAACAGAGTTCCCCCATCCTCCTCCCACCCCCCCCCCCAGTATGTCTTCCCCCCCAGTATGTCTTCTCTCCCCCCCACCCCCCCTTATACCTTTCCCCCCCCCACCAACTGAAAAATACCCATTTTGGGACTACATGTTGTTTAACTCAGTTGCAAAATCTTGTCATGTGCCTATGACATTGTCGTTATCATTTGGATGTATGTTGTTCTCAATAAAAAAAAAGTGATATAAAAAAAGATGACAATGCATCCTGGTCCATGCCTAGAGATGGCACCCCACACATGCATCTTCACTGGGTGTTTTGGACGTGGCTTCATAGATATGCAACCTTTTTTGTGGAATGCAAAGGTGGCAAATCTCTCCAGCGATACAGTAGACTCGTCAGTGAAGATGAAATCCTGGAAAGTTTCTCCACTGTCGGTCCATGCCTGGGCCTAGACCACTCTCTTCATTTTGTTAACGTCCCTTATCATAGGGTACGCTCTGTAATGACAAGGAATAATTTTATAGGTACAGTTTCTTAAACAACACCTTAACTTCCTGTACTGTCCAGTACTAACCTCACACGTCCATATTTCCATCCAATTCTGCATCTCATCTTCTTTATGCTTGTCTCAGATACAGTGAGATTGTGATTTTGCAGCAGAGTGTATTTGACCCTTAAGGCACTCTTCTCATCATTCTCTTCACTTATTTTGTCGACCAGAAGAGTTGTCTCCCTACAGTGTACAGAAAAACAACAATCCGGTAAGTTACAGTGCAGTAGGCCACAAGTACAGCACATCATTTACAGTAAACATTAATAGATAGATATACTGTATTATATAGTTATATAAATATACAGAAATAACTATGATATTAGATAGATCTATACTATATAGTTATATAAATATACAGCAATATAAACAATAATAGATAGATATACTGTATTATATAGTATATAAAGAAACAGAAATAACTATAATATTAGATAGATCTATCTATATAGTTATATTAATATGCAGCAATACTGTATAAACAATAATAGATAGAAATACTGTATTATATAGTAATATAAATAAACAGAAATAACTATAATATTAGATAGATCTATACTATATAGTAATATTAATATGCAGCAATTCTGTATAAACAATAATAAAAAGATATACTGTTTTATATAGTTATATAAATATACTTACGCGTTAGTTACCGTTGGTGTCCTCGTGCATTGTTTGGTCTTACCGTGTGCATGATAGCACATGGTGGTTGTTGGCACAACGAGGCCAGAAGCAGCTAACCAGCGTTGGATATCTGCAATTCGTTGTTCCCTCGTGTACATCTCCTTAATTCTCATGCTGAGATCCTTTGAAATCTTTTTAACAGGCATTGCTGCGAGTAGAAAGAAATAGAAGCAGAAGAATGTATATTCGATGTTTAGTCGATGTGTATTCAATGTGCAGTGAATCCACAAAATGGATGGTGTATTTATACGTAATGACTCACATTAGAGTACACCCACTTTTAACACCTGTACCTCATTGCCATGCATAAAAAGTTACACACTTTGCAAAGCCCACCACTCGATGATCTGTATCTGAACTTCCCATGTCCAGATAATGCATTGTGCCATCTGCTTCCATGGATCAACCCCGATTCTACGGACGCAGGAACCCACTCACTTCTGCCGTGCCTGTCATGCAGAAAAAGCGAAAGGCGGGAGCCATTTCCAAGCCAACGCCAAAGCGAAAGGCTAAGGCTAATAAAGAAAACCTTCTGCTGACCCCAAAGGCTAAGGGTACACGTAAGCCTTATTATGTGAAGAAGAAATTCGGTGATGTACACTCAAAGCAAAACAAATGGCAGCCAACATATCGAAACCCGCAGGCCACTTCCTCGATTACGCTTCGACGGCTCTGCCACTGCTCTCCCGGAAATCCACAGCCCGTCTTATCCACTACTCGTCCACGACGCTGCCGCTGCTCTCCCGGAAACCACAGCCCATCTTCTCCACTACTCTTCGACGACGCTGCCGCTGGTCTCCTGGAAATCCACAGGTCACTTTCTCCATTACGCTTAGACGACTCTGCCGCTTCTCTCCCGGAAATCCACAGGTCACTTTCTCCATCCCTCTTCGATGATGCTGCCGCTTCTCTCCTGGAAATCCACAGGTCACCTCCTCCATCCTTCTTTGACGACGCTGCTGCTTCTCTCCAGGGAACCCCCATCTCATCCTCCGTAGCACCCATCCACCTAGATGTCCACAGCACCGCATGCACAAGATCCAGCTCGTTAGACCGCATGCTGAATGGGTTAAGTGTCGATATCCCCGGGAACTCTACTATACTGGTAAAGATAGATCTTCTTTTAGACACCATGCTAACTATGGATCAACGGATGGAGAAGATGGATCAACCGATGGAGAAGATGGATTAACGGATGGAGAAGATGGATCAATGGATGGAGAAGATAGAGACTGACATAGAGGGGATACATAATTTGCTCGAAGTTCATGCCCCTGTATCTCCGACGCCAGAGCAGGAGGGTGGCATGAATGGGACCTTCGACCGCCTTCCATCACCAAGTGCTCCCCATCCACCAGACGAATATGTGTACATATATGCCGTTGACGAGGATGACATGACAACCCCGTCAAGACCATGCCAGGAGACAACACGGCGACCAAGACAGGAGGAAAGCATCCTCCCAGACAACCTACTCTCGCCCGCCGCCACAAGCACACCCGCTCCAAGAAGAACACCCGCTCCCAGAATCCAACCCACTTACGCTTGCATCGATACGGTGCCCGACATCATCCTGCGCGAGCTGCCCAATCCACTCAGGGAGAAGTATAGGGTGATGAATGCTGGTTTACCCCAGAAGTATGGAAGACAGACAGAATAGGGGGAGCGAGGGATTAGAAGCTATACAATTCAAAGACGTGCAGACTGTAAACAACTGAAACTGTTGTAAATGGGGTGAACAAGGGGCAAAAAATAATAATAATAATCTACTTATACGGCCCTGTGTAAGCACAAAAAATAAAAGGTATCTTTGGGACAAGTCCCAGCCCATCCAGAAGGAGATGTGAGGGGATCAATGGAGTATAGATATATATGTAATACTCACACGGCCCAGTGTGAGTAAAGATATGGGGTTGGTATCTTTAGGGTTAACTTGACACGTCCAGGGTGGTTGCAGACAGGTCACGGAAATTGGTTTCTAGGCAAGGCTTTAACAGGAAATCTCCCCTCTGTTGCTTGTAGTCAAGCAATTTCCCTCCCCGGTTCAGCAGTGAAGGGGGATAAGTGAGGCACGGTTTCTATGTAGGTTAAAACGACATTTATTATATAAAAACCAAAAATGGGTGAACTCACATACAATAAGAAACCCCCCCAGGCTTTCCAACGTGGCCCAGTATCAAACTTCAGCCGCAAGTTGCTCCGTCCCTGCGTCCGGGGTGCAGAAAGATGGCACTGATCTGCAGTTGTTGCTGCAGTTGTGACTGTGAGAGCTGGCTACGGAAGCCTCCGTGGGACACAAACAGGTGAACAATAGAGCAACGCATTTCGCAGTGCAAACGGCTTCCTCAGGCTCATATGAGCCTCATGGTATGAGCCTGAGGAAGCCGTTTGCACGGCGAAACGCATTGCTCTATTGTTCACCTGTTTGTGTCCCACGGAGGCTTCCGTAGCCAGCTCTCACAGTCACAACTGCAGCAGAGCAGATCAGTGCCATCTTTCTGCACCCCGGACGCGGGGACGGAGCAACTTGCGGCTGAAGTTTGATACTGGGCCACGTTGGAAAGCCTGGGGGGGTTTCTTATTTTATGTGAGTTCACCCATTTTTGGTTTTTATATAATAAATGTCGTTTTAACCTACATTGAAACCGTGCCTCACTTATCCCCCTTCACTGCTGAACCGGGGAGGGAAATTGCTTTACTACAAGCAACAGAGGGGAGATTTCCTGTTAAAGCCTTGCCTAGAAACCAATTTCCATGACCTGTCTGCAACCACCCTGGACGGGTCAAGTTAACCCTAAAGATACCAACCCCATATCTTTACTCACACTGGGCCGTGTGAGTATTACATATATATCTATATACTCCATTGATCCCCTCACATCTCCTTCTGGATGTGCTGGGACTTATCCCAAAGATACCTTTTATTTTTTGTGATTACACAGGGCCATGTAAGTAGATTATTATTATTTTTTGCCCCTTGTTCACCCCATTTACAACGGTTTCAGTTGTTTACAGTCTGCACGTCTTTGAATTGTATAGCTTCTAATCCTCGCTCCCCCTATTCTGTCTGTCTTCCATATTTTATCAAGGGTTTTGGATTATCCCTACTCTGGGGTTGAAGCAGAAGGGATCAAAGGGTTGTCTCTAAGTACCTGAAAGAGATCACATTTGTTGGCTTTATTATTCTGTATTTAAACCACTTCAGATCTGCAACTCAAGGTAAGTGCCTGGTTCTCTCTCTTTTTTTTTTTTTTTTTTTTTTTACCCCAGATGTATGGCATGTTAATTTTTAAGTACAATGTGTCCTACTTGGTGTACTGCGGGTGGGCCAACAATGTAAACTACGAAGGAAATCGCGAAAAAAGGGCGCTTCCTGAAAATTTAAGAAGGACTATTGTGGAGGAATTGCGGCGCTATTTTCCAATTACAGATCCTTTAATGAAAATCGTGAGAGATGCCATTAATGGCGTTTTGCGTCATACAAGGCATCGGCCCTGGAAGGTCAATCTGGTGGGGATCAAATTTGCGTGACTGTTCAAATGTTGTTTATTTTTTGACTTGTTGCTTGTTTTAACTTGTATTAATAAAGAAATGTTTTTACTTACACAAGACCTGCACAACTCCAGTCCTCGAGGGCCGCAAACAGACCCGGTTTTGAGGATATCCTGAAAACCGGGCCTGTTTGTGGCCTTCGAGGACTGGAGTTGTGCAGGCCTGACTTGCTGTTTAGCACACCATCCTTGTTTTAAATTTTATTAATAAAGAATTTTTTTACTAACACAATACTGTTGTGCTGTAAATGTTTTGACTTTCTGTACTTTAATAAAGGAGATGTTGCGTGTTTGAAATTTTATTAATAAAGAATTTTTTTTACTTACACAAGACCTGCACAACTCCAGTCCTCGAGGGTCGCAAACAGACCCGGTTTTCAGGATATCCTGAGGACTGGAGTTGTGCAGGCCTGACTTACTGTACTGTACACCATCCTACTGTAAATGTTTTGACTTTCTGTACATAAATGTTTTTACTAGCAGTACACCATTCACCTGTAAATGTTTTGAATTGCTGTACACTTTAAATGTTTTTAAATTGTATTTGTAAATAAATGTTTTACTTACTCCATAAATGTTTTTGTACTTACTCCACTAATAAAAGAAAATGTTGATTTGTTTTAAATTGTTCCATTGTCTCCTTTTGTACTGTAACAAAATACAGTGTTTCTAGAACATACAGTACAGTACTGTCCAGGCATACTTTACAGTACTGTACTGTATACTGTAGGCATGCTCAGTACATCACAAGAGTATTAAAACAATACATGCTGTACGGGTATAGAATACACATATGTACTGGAATACATGTAGAATAAATGCATACTTTTTATTTTTCGGGTTTATTATACAGTATATATATAAAAAAGTATTGTATACGGTCTGAAAACAACAGCATACTGTTTCAGGTTTTCTATGAAGCTCTCAGTTACAGTATTCTATCCTAATCAATAACAACGGCCACTAAACTGTTGACTCCGGTATGTGTTTTTTTTTTACACAAAGCGATATTATCCATCGAAATCCCTCCATTTGCCATTTTCCACATGAGATAAAACAAAAGTACAAGTTTTACTGTAATGGTCATTCAGTTCCCTAAAGAATTTCCCACAGTTAGTCCCACCAATAATTTTCTCGGGGGGCGTCTCCTGTTCGCATGCGCCTACTGTCGATGTGATGACACGCATATGCATTTCAAGAAGGTTCCAATCCGCATGCGCCTAGCTTTCCACCAATTGTTCAGTATCTACTGTAGAAGCTGCTCAGCCAATGATATTGCTTACAGGAGAATCGCTTAAGTGTGCATTGATATTGATATTTCAAAAACAGAATAAAATACGGCAACATTACTCACCATAGACTTTGCCAATCAGCTAGCACAGAGCCACTGCCAGTCCCGTATTCTTGATTATACACGTAGTTGACAGGTGACAGCGGGACTACTACACCTGTAGTCAGCTGATGAGGCTGGAAATCGCTTAGGTACATGAAATCTTGCTGGAATCTGTACGTGAAATCCTGCTCAGGCTGCAGGATTCCGGGCGGGGACAGACAGCAAGGGTTGCCAGTCACCAGGTTTTCACTGACGGTCGGACCGTTATTGGAACCCGGTGCTGGCGCTGGCGCATTGCTTGCCTGCGACTGACGTTTCTTAGTTGGTTTTAACATGACTTTTCGCCTTTTGAAGTCTCCATGATCAAAGATACGCGAAAAATCTGGTGCTACACACCAATACCCTCTTTAACAACGTGTGCAGGATCAATACGAAAAAAACACGGATCGATACATAACTTTTTTCTTATTGCACGCTTCCACACATGAGCATCTGGTAAAAATTTGTAAAAGTCATAGTTTTCGATAAAATACTGATACATTTGACCAACTGTGGACATCTTATCATCTGTTGCATTAATCGCGGTCCATATTAAATAAGCGTACGTTTTGTCGGGATTTTGGAACACCGACCGCAGTGGCGCACACATGTCGGGACTTGCAGGACAATAAAACAACACCAGACACTGCGCATGTATTTTTTAATATGAAAAGCCTAAATTGATACATTATTGTAACTTCTTCAGTACCAAGGTCAATTTAAAATGGGCCACTGTGGTATTTTTTTTAAACACCTGCAAGTCGACACATTACTGAAGCGCATGCGCATTACAACTCATGAATATCTGCCACCTGGCGGATACGCGAAGAATTGCAACCAATTAAATCTGAACCATTATCAATAAACACATCAATAAACACATCAACCGCGGGTGACGCCGGCATGAATGCCACATGAATGCAGTGAAGTGTGTGGCATTCGGAAAAAATCCCCGAAAAAAGTCGGAGATATCGGAGAATAAAAGGGGCCGCGGCTGTACGAACCTGTCCTAAGAAACGCCCACGCACAGAGCAAGTAGGGGATTTTCCTCTGGGTATCTGCACCTCCTCCCGATCTCCTTGCCACTTTATGGTCCCCATCTGCCTATTCTGGCAAAACCATTCCGTGATAACCAAGACTTCTGTGGACTCCAGAGCCGCTGCTATATTTGTGGATAAGGCCTTCGATCAACAGATTAAGAATCCCCTCCAGAGGAAAGACATACCCATTGGTATCTCTTCCATTGATGGTAGACGTTGGGATCGGGTGTCATATCACAAAAGACGGTTCCAATCAGGGCTATGGTTGGTGTTTTACACCACAAACTCGTCCAGCTGGATGTCATCAATTCCACAGGTATCAATGTGGTTCTGGGCCTTCCCTGGCTATGTACCCACAGATTGACTGGATTTCGGGACAGATAAGAACTTGGGTGTCTGCCGGCCATCGAAAATGTCTTTCACCCTGTCGTCCAGTGGGTTATCTTCTACTGCCTGCACTGGAGGACTTACACGGTCTCCCGGCCTTTTACTCTGACCTGAGGCGGGTCTTCGTCAAGGGACAGGCTGAAGAATTACCTGTGAATTGGCCATTTGATTGTGTGATCAATCTCCTTCCTGGGATGACTCCTCCTCGTGGACGTACATATCCTCTTTCCGAACCGGAAACCAAGGCGATGAGGACATACATTGATAAGAACCTGAAGTGAGGATTCGTTCGCAAATCCTGTTTTTTCTTTGTGGCAAATAAGGACAGGTCATTGAGACCTTGTATTGATTACCAAGGTTTGAATAAAATTACTGTCAAGTACCGATAACCTCTTCCTCTGATCACAGAACTCTTTGATCGTCTATGTGGGGCAACAGTTTTTACCAAGCAATATTTAAGAGGGGCCTATAACCTTATAAGGATAAAGCAGGGTGAAGGGTGGAAAACCGCGTTCAACGCATGCGATGGCCACTACGAGTACTTGGCGATGCCCTTTGGCCTATGTAATGCTCCCGCAGTGTTCCAGTTTTTCTTGAACTAAATTTTCAGAGACATGTTAGACACCTCAGTTATCATATACCTTAATATGCTCATCTATTCTAAAACCCTGGAACAACATCATCATCAAGTGTGGGTAGTTCTTAAATGCCTCTTAGAGAACAAACTCCGCTAAATTTGAGAAGTGTGAATTCGAGAAATCCCATCTTTCTTTTCTCGGATACATTATCTCTGCCCAGGGCCTAGAAATGGATCCTGCCATGGTTGCTGCAGTTCTGGACTGGCCAGTACCTAAAGGATTATAAGCCATCCAGGGATTCCTGGGCTTCGTAAATTATTACAGGTGATTTATTCAGGATTTCTCCAAAATCGTTGACCCATCACATCCATGACAAAAAAAAGGCAGATCATATGAACTGGTCTCCCAGGCTCAGACGCTTTTCTGAAGCTCAAAAAACTCTTTTCCTCTGCACCCATCCTGAAACACCCCGATCCTCGTTATCCTTTTATCGTTGACGTTGATGCCTCTTACGTTGAAGCAAGCGCAGTCTTGTCAAAGAGATGTGAATTTCAGGGTCGGTTACACCTGTGTTCCTTCTTCTCTAAATGTTTTCTCCTGCAGAACACAACTACGATGTGAGCAATCGTGAACTTCAAGCTGTAAAGATGGCCCTGGAGGAATGGAGACACCTTCTTGAGGGAACCACCGTGTCAGTCACGATACTTATGGACCATAAAAACTTGGAATAATTTGAGGGGGCACACAGGTTAAACACTCACCAGGCTTTATGGTCACACTTTTTTAGTCGCTTTAATTACGTGATCTCCTACCGCCAGGTTCCAAGAATGTTAAAGTGGATGCCCTATCATGCCAGTTCGTCACGGTTTTCACTGATTCAACAGACAAATGCCCCATCATTCCCTCATCTAAGATTATGTCCGCTATTACAATTTTTCATCGTATTCAAAAAGCCCAGACCAAGGTCCCTGCTGGAATAACCATCCCCCATCCAAACTTTTCATTCCCCCTCTCCTTCGGCAGGAGGTTCTTCGATGGGGTCACTAATCCAAACTCCCCATTTTTTGCAGCTTGGGGTTATCATCCCTGTACCCTTCCCCTTCATTCTCCACCAGTACGTTTCTCAGCGGCTGATTCCTGGGCACAAATTTACAGGACCTTTGAAAGTGGATTCAGCAACCCTTCACTCTGCTACAGAGAGAAAAGGTATCGGGGGTTATGCACTGGAGGTCATCACACCCATACTCCATCAGGGATAAGGTATGGCTCTCAACTCGAAACATCTGTTTATGCCAGCCTTCTGCTAAACTTGGACCACGGTTCATTGGTACGTACAACATTACCTGGAAAATCAATGAAGTCACCTTTCAACTGGAGCTCCCGTCCTCATTAAAAATTCCCAACACTTTCCATGTGTCCCTCCTGAAACCTGTGGTGAGGAATCGCTTTTCTGAGATTTCTCCCCCTCCTAGTCTGGCAAATGTTGAGGGTCAAATTTAATATGAGGTGTGACAGATACTTGACTATCGTAACTACAGAGGATAGATTCAATATCTGTTTGATTGGAAGGGGTATGGTCTTGAGGAGAGGAGTTGGGTGAAGTCTCAGGATCTTGATGCTCCAGCCCTGGTCAAGGCGTTCCACCATCGTCAGCCAGAAAAACCAGGACCTGGTCACCCCGGAGTTCGACCCTGAAGGGGGGAAACTATAAGGGATCTGTCTGAAACATCCTGGATGTCTGCTGACTGGAAGTGATGTCATATTGTTCGAAGCTACCACAGAAATCTTGCTTCCTGGCAAATCCTGCCCTTACTCCCCTGACAGGAGGTAAGCCTCTCACTGGCCTTTAAATAGCAGGCAGTTGCCCTTGGACTTTGCTCATGCAATATACTTCTTATTTTGTCCTGTCTGAGCTCTGCCTTGCCTTTGTTTTGCATGCTGCCTTTCTTGACCTTGGAACTGAACCTGACTACCCCTTACCTGCCACCCGCCTCGACTTCGGAACCGTACCTGACTAGTCTTTGTCTGCCACATACTTCGACCTCGGAACCAGACCCAAATTCCTAATCAATAATAGAAAATACATACTGTAGATACCAACAATGTTAAAATTAGGTTCATTGGTATGTACAGTAGCCAACAGGGGAGCATCAGAGACATTATGACCAGACATTGGCACATCCTCATGGAGGACATTGACCTAAAAAAGATCCTGAAACCAACTCCAAGCATGACATGCAGACGAGCCTGTAAACTCAAAGAAATGCTTACATATAGTCACTTCCAAAAAACATCAAACAAAACATGGTTGGGAACTAAGCCAACTGGGAACTATCCATGAGGGAGATGCAAAGCGTGCAGTGTTATAACATGTACCAAAGAATTTTCTGATTCAACTCAAACAAAAAAAATTCAAATTAGGGAATTTATTAACTGCCTCACAACGGGGATTATTTATCTGATAAATTGTTCATGTGGGAAACAATATGTGGGTAAAACCCAGAGACCCTTTAAAAAAAGAATATTAGAACATATCAGATCAGTCTGTAACCAACTGGACATCCCCGTTGCGAGACATGTACAAATGCAATAAGGGGAAATTGAGGTTATTATATTTATCGGCATAGAACACATCCCCTGGGGTATACGCAAAGGAGATTGGGACAGGCAACTACTCCAAAGGGAGTGTCGCTGGATCTATACTTTGGGAACTATGGCACCAAAAGGAATGAATTAAGGTTTATTTTTTCATCATTTTTTTAAAACTACGATAACGCTATGTCCATTAAGCTTTTTTGTTGGATATTTGATCTGGAGATTATAACTATGCTGTATGTACGATAATTCCATAAATTAGTATAAGATGACTATCTTTAATAGCATTCTGATAGAAGGATTTATACATTAAAACACTGTTGATGTGGTACTGTAACTTATACTATTATCTTAGTATTATCCATTTACTGTATATTCAAGTCCACTCTCAACTAACGGACATTCATAGTCATAGCTATATACAGTATGTAGCAGTATACATATGAACGATAGAATGTATATCTACTGATAACATTTGATCACTTGCAACTTATTTCACTGCACTTATAGATGTTACACTTTATATATTTATATTTTCCAATAACGAGGTTCATGGTATACAGATTAAATATGCTATAAGGACCGTTTTGTCTCTTTTAGGCTGAAACTTTAGTATAGTTAATTCCTACACTATATTATAATTTTTAAATATTTATATACACTAAGGGGCTTATGCAGTAAACAGCGATAAGCCCCTTATCGCCAGCTTCTCGCCAAAAAAGCCTAATGCCGAAAAAAATATCTGCCGACCGCTCAGCGATAAGCCACTTTTCGCCGCTCATCGCCAGCTTTTCCAACTCGCTGTATTCTAGTAGCCCTGATCAGCTTCTCGCAGCTGATCGCCGCTATAGAATGGAAAATTTCTCTCCAAATCGCCTTGCTAAAAAAGTTGTCAAGAAGCTGCGGATGAGCATGGAGTCTATGGAGCTGAGACATATTGTGATAGTGAGGGGGTTCCTAGGCCAATAATAAAGGTATTATGCCCAGCAGGGTGCCCCAGAGCCATATTGGGGAATTGTGTAGTGCTATCACTGCAACCCAATGATGGCTGAAACCCTGTATTTGTAATAAAATGTCTGTGTGCTTCAAAACATCTCCCATCAGGTATAAGGTAGTGAGAGTAATGTAATTTCTCAGTTTTAAGTATATAAATGTAGCAGTGTTTCCATGTAAAAGTGAAAAGGAAAAATGGTTTTAAAGTCTGTCGCTTGGCAGCATTGAAAGTGGCTTTTTGCTAACTTTAGCTAGGAAGCTCCTATAGCGCTGAGATTTGCTGTGAGCGCCGTTCAGGTTAAACCATGAAATGTCATATGGCGCAATTTTTATACAGTACAGTGGCGGCCGGTTTCAATCTAATGCTGCCGCCGCAGTTTAAAAACAGCTGCGGGCGGCGCGCGCTTATCTTCGGCCGTTTTCGGCTGGTTTTCCCGCGCCTCGGGCACTTTCAATAGTAAGCGCCATTAGCGCTTATCTATTGAAGCGGCCGCCGCGCGGGAAACTCCGTTTTAAATGGAGAGCATCCTTGCGGTTAGCCCGCTATGCACCCGGCAAGCTTTAGAATAAGCTTGGCCGGGACAGTACATTCATATAAAAATTGATAAATGAAAGTGCCCCTATTTTAATTGTTCCAACATATTAGGCACATAGGGATTTTCATTTGAAGCACCAGAGACAGAGGAAACACTTCATTTGTAATCACTGTCGTTTAGAATTGCATTGCAGGAAATTCCCGCAAATGAACGGAGCATGTCCAGCCCTGGACTTCTAAGACACCCCTCTGGAGTGTTACCAGATGTCTGAAAAAGTCCGGTGTTGAAAGGCTCCGGCCTACTAAGGTGTGAAGTGGGGAGGGGTAACCCAAATAACTCAATCTTAGTGTAAAGTCCAGGCAGATTGGCAGATGGCCGCCCAGCCCAGACTGAGTGTCGCAAGGTAAAGAGGTTGGGTCTCATAAGCTAAGCGGCAAAGGTGCGAGGTTCGCGCATGCCCTTAACAGAATGAGAAGCCACCTCTGCAAGGTTTGTAAGGTATTGGCAAATCCAGGATAGGTGGGGAAAATTATTCCCACGGAGTGTTTGGCTGCACAGGTTAGGTATAGGAGTTTTAGCCCTATAAGAATCCGTGCAGCCAATCGGGAACCAGATTCATATAAGTTCCATCTACAGTTTTAAAATTCTACAAGATTTCGTAACAAGCGTCAGGATTTCATAAGAACTGGGGTTCCAAGTACCAATACCACAGTGGGAGAAGGAACTAAGCAGTTCTGTCAGAGTATACAGCGGTGGCAACTTGCACCGCTGACTGAGGACTGTTTCCAGCTCTGTTTGCGAGCAACTCCCGCTCCTGGGAAATTGCTCCTAGGGACTTTTCTACTCAAGATTTCATTTTGGAAACAAGATATTTTGTTTGCCCATGTCTCAGTAAGTGTATTTTCAGTGTTATTGTGTAACATAGTGTGTATGTCATTTGTGGAAATAAATTACAATTTATTTTATCTCTTCGCTTTGCTCAATCGTATGATATGAAAACAAACAAGCAATGGGGGAGCATGGGATTAGAGAAGCATATATAATGACGATAAAATGTTGGCAGTAGTTCCAAAGGTAAGGTGAGGTAGGGGGTAGGCTATATATACTAAGGTACTTACACGGCCATGTGTAAGCAGACACAATAAATGGTAGCTTTCTTAAGGCGAACTTCGCCTCTCCCAGCAATAGTGGATGTAGATTGGTAGGGTTATAGGGAATATATGTATATCTGTACTCACACGGCCCAGTGTGAGCAGTTGCAGAGGGTTGGTTACTTTGGGGTTAAATTTAACCCATCCACATCTGTTGGCCGCGCAATGGGGGCTGTTCTCAAACTTCAGGTCAGCATAGGACTCAATCCCCATTTCCAGGCATCAGGCAGGGTCTCCCCCCAGGTGTTATGATGTGTTGGGGGGGGGGGGAAACAAGTGAGGCACGATTTCAGTTGAGTGAATTCAGAAAATACATTTATTTCTGAATTCACTCAACTGAAAGCTACCGTTTATTGTGTCTGCTTACACATGGCCGTGTAAGTACCTTAGTATATATAGCCTACCCCCTACCTCACCTTACCTTTGGAACTACTGTCAACATTTTATCGTCATTATATATGCTTCTCTAATCCCATGCTCCCCCATTGCTTGTTTGTTTTCATGTCTCTTTAAGGGCTCTGGATTAACCCTTTTTTCTGGGGTTGAAGCAGAAGGGATTCTATTGTTGGCTCAGAGCATCTGCTAGAGAGCCATTGTTGATTAGACCGCTTCACTGTAAGCACACTTTTGTTTATAACTCGAGGTAAGCGCCTGTTTTTTTCTATACCGTTATCTCAATCGTATGATACCCAGGTATAAAGGTGTTAAAAGTGCTGGTCTCCCGTGACACACATTACTTAGGATTTGTGATTCGGTGGCCTTTAAAAGAACAAATTTTAATCAATGTAAGTGCTTCACTTATTGACCTAATAGTGTCCCCGCGTACGTTGTTAATGTGTTAAGATATAACTTGTTGATGTTATGATTATATACGTGGTACATGAATGTTTACGTTCAGCGGGGTCGCAGGATAGTGCTATCGTCACCTCTTAAAGGTACAGTTCAGACAATATCAAACATGTTTGTAAAAAAAAATACTTACGTATTAAATTTTGTCCAAACTGTTAGTACTAACAAAAATAAGTATGGCATACATTTTGATTGTAATTTGACAATGTTTATAATGTATTACGCATTATCAAAGTTACATCCCTTTCCTCTTCTGATTGTTTTGTCCTTTTAATCCCTGCCCTCTCTCTAGCTGGATACCAGTTGTATCTAGAGAAAAAAAGGAGATACTGGTGCACAGCCAAGAGTGGGTCCCAAACAAGTTGAATTGAAAAATTATGCTTTATTAATCCATCTAAAAAAGTGGAGGCACACACCCTCCTACGCGTTTCGTGTTACAAAACACTTTATCAAGGAGTACTAATATCACATCTATCAATAATCAAATTCACACTAAAACTTTTTAAAAACCTATACAGGCTAATAACAATCCTCCATGGCTGAAAAATATTCCCAAGGGACAATTCGTTCGCCTGAGGCGCAACTGCTCTAGTGATGAGACATTTGCGTCTCAGGCCAATGAACTTAAAGCCAGGTTTATAGAGAGACAGTACCCTGAGGAGGAGCTGACACTAGCCCTCTCTCAGGTCCAGCAGATCGAACAAGCAAGTCTCCTGGAGTATAAGAAGGATAAATTAGATTCAAGATCTAAAAATTCGATCTCCTTCATTAACCAATATAATTCATTGGTCCCCAAAATTAGGCAGGTTCTATGTAAATACTGGCCAATATTATTGAGGGATACTGACCTTGTACAGATCCTTCCTCCTAAACCTTCTATTATTTTTAAAAAGGCGCCAAATCTGAAGTCTAGATTGGCCCCTAGTTGTCCTATCACACATACTCAAGTAGGTCAAAATTGTAAAAGTAAAGGTTTTTTCACTTTTACAATGTGTACAGCATGTACATACAGTCAAATCAGATTACTTTTGTTAACAATGTCACACATCAAGTGTATGTTCATATATAAATTGTCATTCAACATTCGTTATTTATTTGTTACGATATCCGATAACGAAAAGGGAGGTCGTACCAAAGGCACATCTATGAGCATATATACAACATCAAATAGGGTCTTATTACTAATAGTGTGTCACATCATTTCTTGGTGGACCACCAAAAAAAAAACAAAGGTTTGGTGTGCCAAGCCATTGAAATTTATTCTGGTAATTGGAGAGGAGGCGATAAGATTAATGGGATCAGCAAACGTGAATCGTATTGGATTTATGAGCTAAAAACACTGTCCCCCATGGTCTAAACATTGACTTTGATCCCTACGCGTTTCGTGACGGTAGTCACTTCGTCAGGGGCATGATGGGAGATGGGAGTGAGCATACATATATACTCATGCAAATCTATCAATTGATCCATTAATCAAAACTAATAATGCTATTCTGTTAAAACAAACCACATATTACCAACACAATACAATGTACATACAAAATGAAAAAAAAAAAAAAATGAAAAATATATATACATCAATATATAGGGTGTTTTGCAATCTTTAGAGTCACTGTAGAGAGTCAGCAGTGAGGACAGTCTGGACTCTGTCATAATTTCTTCCCATACTGAAAGTTTGTGAAGCCTGAGAGGCTTGTAGTCGGTTTCCGCATTCGCAGTGCAGTTCGAGGACTCCCGGTGATAGCGCATGTGCAGCTACATCATCAGACTGCGACGAGACGAATCGAGGCAGCAGTGAGTGTGGCGGCGGCTTCTAAGCCGGGCAAGAACCTTGTGGAGTGCTCTACTTAGAAACTCTGCACCAAGGGAGTGACTGAACTACTAACAACGCCTTATATTATATATTTTGTCGTGAGTAGGATTCCAATTTTACTCCATCTGGATTGGATCATTGGCACTGTTGCAATCAGATACTGATTTATGCCAAGTTCTGGGACCTTCTGTTGATCCGGTAAGCCGCAGAGCTCCGAGCCTGAAAGATAAATTGGTTCGGAGTCCTTACAGTGCAGACAAGGCCACCCACTTTCTCTCCAGGAAGGTGACACCAGGATTTCAGGCTTGCAGAACGTGTTCTGCTTGCCAATACATGACTAACACATCCATGTTTTTTTAATTTGCAGAGATCAAGAACCTTTAGGATTAGAGTGCCCCTTAACTGCAAAAGCAAGGCATTTATATATCACCTCTCACGCCTATCTTCTAAAATTTACGTGGGGATGACGACACGGGAACTTTGTTTCCGTGTCCAGGAACACATTAGAAACATCAAAAACGCTGATAAAGACCATCTTAAAGGGAAAAAACTTACTACAGTGGCCAGACACTTTTAAACCTTTCATGACTCAGACTTTAGTCTTCTTAAAGCTTTGCATTTGATCATGTCTCACTGGGGATGTGGGGGGGGGGAGACATGGAGAGACTCCTGTTACAGAGAGAGTGCAGATGGATATTTACGTTGGGCACTCTCCTTCCGCATGGCCTCAATGAATTCACTGGCTATGCGATGTTGCTCTGACGAGGGAGTCTCTGTGTATGGTCTCCCCTTAGCGCACCCACTGATGGGATTTACACATTTATTTAATTTCTCTCATATCATTTTTTCACAAAGAACATATTCTTACAATTTATATTATTATAAATACATATATTATAATTCATCTAGTTAGTTATAGTGATAATCTTCACTCACTTCACATTTAATATATATTTGTTTAATATATAAATTTTTTCTATATTTATTTAATTGTTATATCTGGTCCCATTATGATTATATATTTTACATTTCTAGAGCACTATACAGGCATACCCCGCATTAACGTACGCAATGGGACCGGGGCATGTATGTAAAGCGAAAATGTACTTAAAGTGAAGCACTACCTTTTCCCCACTTATTGATGCATGTACTGTACTGCAATCGTCATATACGTGCATAACTGATGTAAATAAGGCATTTGTAACAGGCTCTATAATCTCCCCGCTTGCGCACACCTTCGGTACAGGTAGGGAGCCGGTATTGCTGTTCAGGACGTGCTGACTGGCGCATGCGTGAGCTGCCGTTTGCCTATTGAGCGAGATGTACTTACTCGCGAGTGTATTTAAAGTGAGTGTACTTAAACCGGGGTATGCCTCTATATATTATTAACTTACTTTTATTTTTGTTCATCACTCAGTCATATTATTTACACTTTTCGTATCATCATTACTTTATTTTTTATATATGTTTTTACACACATTAATGTGTTGACCTCTGTCTTTGCACTTAAACTAATTCATTATTTGTTTGTTTCATTAATTCATTATTTAATTCATTACTATTTAGAGCCTTATTACTTGTGCTGTTGGACTTTCTGCAAATTTTTGTGTGATTTTTATCTTTGTTTACATATGCTAATTGATCTCTCGTCTTCCCCTGACTTCAAAAGGAGAAAGAAGCAACCAATTATAGCCCTCCGTGATATGATGTCAGAGGCACACACCCATCTACAATCTTGTATGGTGATTTCTGCTGCTGCTCTGCTGGAAGTCAGATTTGGACATAGAAGAATGTCTTTGCATTTCTGATTGGCAGAATGGCTCACTCGGACCAATCACAGACCTGCTTATATGACCGGAGAGGCGTCACCCACCCCTTAACAAATGTGGGTTTGAGTCAACCATCTTGCTTATGGATACATTACTCCCTCCTAATGGAGCTTATTCATCAGCTGTGTTTTCCCTCGTTGCTCACAATATTATTGGTTAACGTGATTTACCTGCGTCCTTTTAAACTCTCATCGAACGTTATTACATCAAGCTCCCGGACGAAGCCAGGGTGCAAAACGTACATTGGGGTTGTATTTGTTTGCACTCCCCTTGGACCCTCCACACTTAATTGTGAACCCCTGCTGGACACCCTAGTCTGCAACCTATACTTCCAGGACTTCTTTCAAGGACTTTTATTGCCCTGCAAACATATGATCACTTGCAAGTATACGCTGCATTTGTTTTTTGCTTGTGGTTTTCATGTTATGTTATGTCTCATTGTGGCTGATTGAGTGGTTACCGAGTGGTACTGCATTAGGGGTAAAATCTTTTGTCAGCAGTAATTTGGTCACAGTACTCAGCTACTTTACATAGAATTACCCACTGACCGGCCGGTTAGACATTGCTTAGCAGGCTAAACACGTTTTTCTTGCTCTGAATATCATATATGCTTTATGTGTGTTCCATATACCATATTACATTATAGTAATCTCATTCTATGTTTAGGTCAGACTTCATGTTGTAGGGATACCTTGGGGACTGTTTTATCTTATTTTGTGTAACTCATGTTTCTTTAATAAATCATTTTATATATCACCTTAGCTTGAGTGCTTTTATAGGGACCCTTTTTCTTTTTCTTTGCTGGTATCCGTTTATATTTGTCCCTAGCACGTCATTAGGCTGTTATTTTTTATCAGCGTATCTACTTTTGACTTGAGCAATTTTTTATTATTTATCTAGTTAGTCGCAGGCTTAAATTGTGTTGTTTTATATATATATATATATATATATATATATATATATATATATATATATATATATACACACAAAAAAACAGAAAGTAGCGCTATCAGTGTGTGGGTATTTGTGAGTTCAATGGTGTTAAAATAATAAATCAAATTGTGATATGTGAATAATAATTAAAATTGGAGATGAATACACAATTTGAATATCAAACAAAAGAGGGGGGGGAGGGTAATCAACCCCCCTTAAACTGTTCAGTGTCCAGTGCAAAATTTATAACAAACCAGTCCAATGAGTGTATACTTGATGCTAAACGAGTCCAGAGGGTAACAGAGTTCCGGGTAGTAGATGTCCAAATGCCGAGTTCGAGGGGGTCCGAGAGGTAAGCATTGTCGAGTGGAAGCCGAGGTTGTAGAGCCAGAGAGGGTAGGAAGTTAAGCTGGTTCGGTAATGAAGCTGAAACAGAGAAAGAGCTAGGCACAGCATGAAACAGCACTAGGCAGACGAACTATGCAGAGCGAGGTTGGAGAGGAATCACAGGTGTAATAAAGTGAGGGAGGAATGGGCAGAGCAGAGGCGTGCCCAGGAGCCCTTTGTGATAGGGCAGGGGTTAATGACCGAGTTTGTTGCAGGTGTATGGTAGGAGGACGTGAGCCTGAGAACTGGGTTGGCTGGGGGGCGGAGTTAAGTTGAGAGGCGCGCGCCCTGTAAGAGGAGTGGATGTGTGTCCAGCATCGGTGGCATGCGTGAGAGCCGCAGGGGGGGGCGGAGGAATGTGCCGTGGTGCCGAGCAGGGGCGGAGGAGACCACAGCCAGCGGTACAGATAAGGAATGGCAGCGCCGAGGGCGGCGTGTGCCGTGATTCCTGACACACTGATGTGAAGAAACCACCCCCTTCCTCTCCTGGTCATTCAGCACGAATAAGTATCAGCTTTCCAATACCCACTCCACCAACATATTGTTTGAAATATCAATCGGCTGCAGCTTCTCCCTACAGTCCCTGGAAGTGTACAGATTATCTCCCATGAATGTTTTTTATCTAATTGAAGTGAGTGCATGTCCTGGCGGCCTCCCTTGTTCTGAATTCTGAATTTTATACATACAGTAGTATGCTATGGAGCTGGCGCTTCTTCTTTTCTTTTTCTTATTATATATAATATAATATATATATCCCTGGTCCCAGACTTGATGGAGCACGATATACAAATTGACAGAGCTCACCGAGCGCTAGGCCAGAAATCCTCTGATCCAAACCGTCGCAGAGATGTGATTATTAAATTTCACATGTACTCCTCCAAAGAAAGAATCATGTCCGCGAGCAGAAAAGCAGGAGACCTCCACATAAAACAGAATCCAGATATACAGCCACCTGTCGAGGGTCACGGTGGCCAGGAGGAAGGAGATGAAGCCCCTCATTAACATTCTAAAGGACCATAACATCACCTACCGCTGGGGCTTCCCCTTCAAACTGATCGTTCTGAGAAATGGCCGCCATCATACCATCTCCAGACCAGAAGACTCCCCCTCTTTCCTCAAAGCGCTGGGGCTCACCCCACCACCAAACAGCAGAGGGCCCTCTAAGTCTACAGTGCGCCAGGAAGAAGCAGAAATGCCCAGAGCCTCCGAACGCATAGCGAATCAGAAGCTCCCCAACGCCTCAGACCAGGATTACCACCTCCAGTCTCGCTCATAACCAACCTGGGGCTCCCCCACCCACCCAGCTTCCCTCCACAGTTCGAGAGAAAGAAGTGGAGCCGAATCAGCCGAACACCAACCTGGGTCATCAACAGCCTCCCGGCCGTCATTCCTCGGTTTGGGAAAGAAGACCGCAGCACTTTGGACCAGGCGCCCGTCCACTCTCTCCGTGCCGCTGAGACCAGAGACAGGACCTGACTGACAGATGTCAACTTGACACGCAGAGCCTGTCAGCCCCCATCTACTCCCCATCCCCAGCCATACAACCCCCGCCATACAGGTTTCCCCACAACCTGCCTCTCCAACCCTCCCTCCCCCAACCCATTGAGTCAAGATATCACTGCAGCTAGCAGGCCTCAAAGCACAAAAACTATATGGTCTGCTCTAACATGCAGTGATTCTAAATGCTTCCCCATAAACATGTATGTATTTACCATCTTGGGAACAACTGTTGTATATGCACAATGTCTGGCAATATCACTAAGCTCAATACCCACCTCTCCCCCCCATGTTTCCCCCAAGACAAGATCGCCATACAACACCCCTCCCCTCCCCCTCCCTCCTCCTCCCCCCTCCCTCACCCTCCCCCACCCTCCCCCCTACCCCCACCCTCCTCCTCCCCCCTCCCCCCACCCTCCTCCTCCACCTTCCCCCCACCCTCCACCCTCCCCCCACCCTCCCCCCACCCTCCCCAAACCCTCCCCCTCCCCCCACACTCCCCACTCCCCCCACCCTCCTCCCTCCCCTCCCCCTCCCCCCTCCCCCTTCCCCCTCCCTCCCCCCTCCCCCTCCCCCCTCCTCCCCCTCCCCCTTCTTCCTCCCCCTCTCCCCCCTCCCCCCCTCTCCTCCCCTCCCCCCTCTCCCCTCTTTCCCCCCTCCCCCCTCCAGCTCTTCCCAGCCCCTCCTCCTCACCCCCCGCGCCCCCTCCTCCATCTCTTCCCAGCCCCGCCTCCCCACCCCCCCTCCTCACCCCACCCCCCCGTGCCACCCACACCCCCCTCCCCCCTGCACCCCCCCTGCACCCTCCGCATCCCCTCTCCCCCCCACAACCCCCCTCACCCCCCTCCTCCTGCCGCTCCCGCTCCCCCCTCCTCCATCTCTGCCCAGCCCCATCTCCTCCTCCCTTCCCCCCTGCGTCCAGCCATTCCCATCTCCCCCCCCACCACCCACCCTCCTGTGTCAAGATAGAACAGTGACGTACAGGCCTCAAAAAAAAAATGTTTGGTTCTGATTTCTATGCAGAGGTCTCTAAGGTTCCCCATAACTGTGAATGTTACAATCAATTCATCTTCAACAGTAGCCTCCATAATTATCTCAGAACACTAATAAAGTCCAACCACATGCCTCCTCCCTGCACTCCTTCCCCCCTCCTCCTCCCCCCTCTCCCTCCCCCCTCTCTCTCCCCCCTATCTCCCCCCCCTCCCACCCCACCCCCCTCTCTCCCCACCCCCTTTTTTTCCCCCACCCCCTCTCTCTCCCCTCCCCCCACCCCCTCCTTCTCTCTCCCCTCCCCCCTCTCTCTCTCTCCCCCCTCCCACCCCACCCCCCCTCTTTCCCCCACCACACCCTCCCACCCCACCCCCCTTTCTGCCCCCCCACCCCCCCTCTCTCTCCCCTCCCCCCACCCCCCCTACCTCCCTCTCCCCCCACCCCTCCCTCTTCCCCCCCACCCCCCTCTCTCTCCCCCCACCCCCTCCCTCTCCCCCCACCCCTCTCTCTCCCACTCCCACCCCCCTCTCTCTCTCCCCCCTCTATTACTCCCGCCCACCCGCGCCCTTCCCCCCTGCCCATCCGTCCCCTTCCCCATCCCCACCCTCCTGAGTCAAGATAGAACAGTGACGTACAGGACTCAAAAGAAAATAAATGTTTGGTTCTGATTTCTGATTTCTGATCTCTAAGGTTCCCCATAACTGTGAATGTAACAATCAACTCATTTACAACTGTAGCATCCACATATATCTCATGACACTAAAAAAATCAAACCACATGCCTCCTCCCCATTCCCTTCCCCGCCCCCCCCCTCCTCCCCCACCACCCTTTTTTTTTCCCCCACCCCATTTCAACTTCCCCCCTCCTTCACCTCTCCTGCCCTTCTCCTCCACCCCCGGCACCAACTTGAACTAGCCACATCCTAACACGTCCTACTCAAAAGTGTCCTTCTCGAGGCGCATGCGCGGCAGGAGCAGGGATGGCAGCTTAACCTGATCGCTCCGAATCCCGCCGGCAGTAAACACACAAAAAAGCATAATAAAACTCATCAAAAGCGCATGAAAATAACAGGACTTAGTAGGCATAAGAACCAGGCATAAAGTCTCATGGCGGCTACAAGGCGAAAATCTAAACAGAAAGAAGACGTGCGTTCATACTTTGTGGGAGCGCAAAAGATACAGGAGGAAGAAAACATGGCGGCATCCGAATCTGATTCCGGTCCGGAGATGGACGCGATAACGGAGAAACAGACGGGTGCTCTGAAGAAAGAAATAGCCAAACTCCTATCTGACTTAAAAACATTCTTCCGCGGGGAAGTGGACGCTTTAAGAAAAGACATACACAGCATCGGGGCCCGCACAAACGATTTGGAGGAGAAGATGGACGAATCCACCCGCTGTCAGACCGCTACAGACTCCAGAGTTACTATACTGGAGAGAAAAGTAGCAGAACTTGAAGAACGCCACGAAGACAGCGAGAACAGAGACAGGCGAAATAATCTGAGGATATGGGGGATACCGGAAGAGATCCTGGACCCCGAGCTATTAATAAACCGCTGGATGACATCTATAATGCCAGAAAAAACAGAATCCGAACTGGTAATGGACAGATGTCACCGGGCGTTGAGGGCCAAACCACTTCCCAATAACCCCCCCAGAGATGTGATCATGAGACTACACCACTTCAAGACCAAAGCCGACATATGTAAAATCACCAGGGCCACCCCCACGATCAAATTCGAGGGCGCAGAGATGTCAATATTCCAAGACATCTCTCCAATCACCCTGGGTCGGCGTCAAGCCCTACAGCCAGTCACTAGACTCATAAGGGAGAAAAATGTACGCTACCGCTGGGCTTTCCCCTTTGCCCTGATTGTACTGCAAAATGGCAGGTCACACGTCCTTAAGCACATCGCAGAGGGGCCTGAGTTCCTGGCCAAGTTGGGATATCCTAATGCCTTGCCGCAGTCTGACACCCCAGCTGGACGAGTGACTCGACGGACGGAATGGGAAAAGGTGCGACAGCCACCCGGACAACAACACACAAAAGCTGGCCCTTCAAGACCAGGGTGAAGATTGAACACCAAAGTTCTCAGTTTCGTTAACCAGTTGTTTGCGTTAAAAAGTTTGGAACTATATACCCTCCCGAGCTACAGCCCCAAGTAAGAGGGGCTATAATACATCCCCCACCGAAAGCTCTGACTCAGACTGAATTGGCCTCGCTGGCAGTCCAGAAAAAGACAAAGGAAGAAAAAACATGGCAAAATCTGCCTAGCCTGTAAACTTACCAAGATGGCTTCATAAGGCTCCACGAGGCTCCAAGAGTAGCTGGGCGGGAGAAAACGGAGAAGAAGGGACGGATCAGAATGGCGGAGAATGCTCGGGCGTGCATGTGAGGAGCTCCGCGTAACCCCGCCCATCGGGACCGCGTACACCAGCCACAAGACACTGCCAGACCTGCGCACGCCCCCAGCTGACGTAGATAAATATCTTCCCGCGAGAGGCCGGCGCTCGGAAACTGACGTCATCAACAGCGACTCTGGCGCGGGACGCACAGGATGCAAGCAGCTCAAGCACAGAGGACAGAAGCAGTAACCGGAAGGCTTGCGCAGAGCACCGG
The DNA here is from genome assembly GCF_040206685.1 of Ascaphus truei. Taxonomy (NCBI): domain Eukaryota; kingdom Metazoa; phylum Chordata; class Amphibia; order Anura; family Ascaphidae; genus Ascaphus; species Ascaphus truei. Next base: position 304,344,349 of record NC_134485.1, on the reverse strand, counting down.
AGCTCTCCAGAGGGGTCCGCGCACTCCCCTACTGGGGAGAGGGGATGAGCTTAACTTATAGAGATAGGGTAGCCAGTTAAAACCTGTAAAATAAAAATAATAGAAGCTAGAAAGTAAAAGGTTGGGATCAACCGGAGTTTTTTACCAGACAAAAAGATGAGTTATAGATGAAATTATCATGCTGTTTATATGCAGTATGTTAAAAAAATGTTTTCATTTTGCTGCCGGCGGAGGGGCGGGAGTCTGCCCTCTCTAGTGCCTGTTGGCATGTGCCTCTGGGGTTGGAATGTGGCCTTAAGCCACAGTCTAATCAAAGACCTGGGCTGCCGCGAGCTGGATGATTTCCCACAACCCTATATGGGGAAATGGGAACATCCGGAAGCGGAGCAGTGTTCCTGGGCAGCAAACCACAGGTCTCCAAAGACCAAATGGGTTTCCCTTGTTGATATAACAAGGTTATATGTTCCCTGTCACTCCCCTTTGTGTTTTCCTCCCCCCCCCTCAGGTACCCTCAGAACAGAAAACATGGCAACACAAGACCTACAGATCCTCTACCATCAGCCGCCGGGCCACCACAACCCGGGTAAGAGGAGAAACCTATACACATACGCAGAATCATCACACACACAACGATGACATTATCATTCATATCCCAGAATGTCAAGGGATTTAATTCCCCCCAAAAACGCAGAAAAGCATTTGCTGAATTCAAGCGCAGAAATTCTGACGTTCTATTCCTTCAGGAGACGCATTATTGCCGTAATAAGAACCCGAGTTATATAGACAAACAGTATAGGAAATTCTATTTGGCTTCAGCCAAAGAAAAGACAAAGGGAGTGGCTATCTTGATTCATAATAGAATCCCATTCGTGTTGGAGAAGATAAAAAGAGACCCAGACGGTAGATACCTTATTATAGTAGGCACCCTACAGCAAACTAAAGTTACATTGGCATGTATATATGCCCCCTGCGAAAATAATCCCCAGTTCTTTACAGAGTTCTTTCTTAAATTACAAAATTGCGCAATTGGTAACGTGATACTAGCGGGAGACTTTAACAAGGTCTTAGACCCGCGCATAGATAGATCGCCGAGACAGGAGAAGGGGAGACAGGCAGGAACCAGAGCGCTACTAGAAGGGCTACGAAGGGGATGTCTGGTGGACATATGGCGAGAACAACACCCAGGCGAGCGCTCATATACATTCTACTCGCACCCACATGACAGCTATAGCAGACTTGACCACTTCTTTGTATCGAGTAGAATGGTCCCACAAATTTCCGACACTCTTATACATGACATTACATGGTCGGATCATGCGTCTATCGAGCTAAGATGCACCCAAATTAAGCAGGTTAGCCCGGGAGCAAACTGGAAACTAAACGAGTCCCTTATTAAAATTCCAGAATTAGCGCAGACAATCAAAGACGAGATCAGACAATTTTTTATTACAAACACAGGCACTGTGGAATCCCACAACATGTTGTGGGAGGCTCACAAGGCCACAATTAGAGGGACACTGATTGGTCTCGCAGCAAGACGTAAACGGCAAAGAGAAGCGAAATTGACACAGCTATATCAGAGGCTACAGGAACTCTCTGCACTACATAGCCGATCAGGTGGAGAGGATATTCTTAAGGAGTTGAAAGATATAAGAATTGAGCTTAATCTTCTCCTCACGTCCCAGGCCGGGAGAGATATAAGTTGGACAAAGAGGAAATTTTTCGAGAAAGCCAACAAGCCGGACACTATGTTAGCCAACAGGATCCGAAATAGGCAGCCAAGTTATAACATACAAACTTTAAAAACCAAATCGGGGGAGATGACCTCCAACCCCAAACGCATAGTGGAAGAGTTTAGGCTGTATTATGAACAGCTATATAATAGGGAGAGAGTGACACACAATCCAAAAACAACTAATCTTCTACAGTTCTTCCTAGAGGAAGCAGCCCTCCCAGAGCTGAGCAGGCTGGAAAACGAGGCAGCTCAATCTGACTTCACGTTAGAGGAATTGATGACGGTAATCAAACATCTTAAGCCCTCCAAGGCCCCAGGCCCAGACGGGTTTTCTAATCTATATTACAAGAAATTTATAGGGGTGCTAGCACCACATATGCTCAAGTTATTTAATGGAGTTCTGGCGGGGGAACCCTTCTCGGCCCAGATGCTTCAGGCGTCAATCTCCATAATTTATAAAAAGGACAAAGATCCCACAAACTGCCAAAGTTACCGGCCAATCTCTTTAATAAATTCGGACGTTAAAATATATTGCAAACTATTGGCCAATAGATTGAGTTCGATCCTGCCGAGGCTTATCCACCCGGACCAGGTTGGCTTTATTAGAGACAGACAGGCGGCCGACAACACAAGAAAAATAATAGATATTATTAACTATATTAACGCCAACGGGATCCGAGGAGTAGTTTTAAGTTTAGACGCAGAGAAGGCTTTTGACAGGATCGATTGGCCATATATGGAGTCCACGCTTGAGGCATTCGGGTTCGGAGAAAAACTCATAAGGGCAATAAAAGCATTATATACGACCCCGACCGCCAGGGTGATACACCAGGGCTTCCCATCTAAGGTGTTTAAAATTAAAAGCGGTACCAGACAGGGCTGCCCACTATCGCCCCTGTTGTTCGCCCTATGCGTGGAACCGTTGGCGGCACACATCCGCCATCACCCGGACATCGCCGGAGTGCAAATTAGTTCCCAAGAGCATAAAATCGCTCTATACGCAGATGACATTATATTATCGTTAACAAAGCCGCTTACTTCGTTGCCCAATCTGTTCGCGCTATTAGATAAATTCAGCAGAATCTCCGGCTTTAAGATTAACCAATCAAAATCGGAGGCATTGAATCTCAACATCCCAAAGGAGACAGAGAAACTAATTGAGATTAATTTTCAATTTAAATGGCAGGTCAGGGCTATAAAATATCTCGGAATATTTCTCACGAAACATAGCCGCAATCTCTATCAAGAGAACTACCCGAGACTTCTAAGAGCCCTCACTAAGGAACTCAAAGAGTGGGCCGCCTATGGGATATCCTGGATTGGCAGGATCTATTGTGTGAAAATGAACCTCCTCCCTAGGATACTATACCTGTTCCAAACTCTCCCGATACCCGTAGTAAGATCAGACATTTTAGCATTGCAGAAAGCAGTTACGAAATTCATTTGGAAAAATAAAAAACCACGGGTAAAAATGTCAATTATGCAAAGACCTAGGGAAACTGGAGGTCTGGCAGTGCCGACCTTGATGGCTTACTATAAAGCGGCCCAACTATGCCAGATTACGCAGTGGCATGGTGATCCAGAGCTGAGGCGATGGGTAGCTTTGGAGAGGGAGGTGTGTGCTCCGCTAGAGCTCAAGGATCTTATTTGGTATCCCAGGGCTAGACTAAAAGATCTAAAGAACCCGCTGCCCTCTGTGTTGAACTCTCTCTCGGTCTGGGAATCGACAAAAAATAGACATTCATTGACCTCTAAAGATTCATTAATGGCCCCTTTATATGGCAATCCGGACTTTGCTCCAGTGTTAACTGATAGGAACTTCACATGCTGGCAAAAGGGGGGCTTAAGGACCTGGAGGGCAGAGACACAATCAAAACATTCGAGATTTTACAGTCAGAAAAGGGCTTACCCAACACAGATTTTATTAGATACCTCCAGGTTCGGGCATTTTATACCAAACACCCAAACAGACCACCACTAACTAATTTTGAAAAGCTCTGTGATTGGGGAACCGATACACGGGGACTCATCTCTGCTCTGTACAGGGAGGTGGTTGGGACAGACAAGGATGACTCACATAGACCCAGTTTTATGACTCAATGGGAGACAGACCTGACAGGACCGTTAGAAGACGAAGAGTGGACAGCAATTTTCAAAGCTGCGGCCAGCAGCTCGATTTGTACGACACTGAAGGAGAACTCATATAAAGTATTATTGAGGTGGTACCTCACCCCAGTTAGAATGGCAAAATTTGTCGCGGGAGCTTCCCCTCTCTGCCCTAGACAGTGTGGGGAACAGGTGGACCTGGTACACATGCTGTGGTCTTGTCCACGAATCATACCCGTCTGGACACAAATTAGAGATTGGCTTCAAAAGGTCTTTTTGGGCCTCAAAATCCAACTGGATCCGTGGGTTTTCTTATTAGGTAGGCCCACGGACGAGGTATCTCGATCAGGAAACAAACTAATAGCACACTTTGCTACGGCGATGAGGTGCGAGACAGCAGCGTTGTGGAATCAGAATGCAATTCCATCGATAGACAAAATTCGGAATAGAATTTGGTTCGCCTGCCAGATGGAAAAGTTGACAAGTCTAGTCAACGACACTGGCTCAAATTTTCAAAAAGTCTGGTCACTGTGGCTGGCACAGACCGATATCCCAGGGATGAGCAATGCCACCGTTTGGCTTTGATAGTAACAGGTGGGCTGTCCTTCAGTGACGGAACAGACACACGAGAGAGTTGACAAATAGTTTGACATATAGGACAAATGCGAGAGACCTACACCTTCCCCTGATCGTTGGACTCGGTGGGTTGATCGAGGAGTTAGATCAGAACACGCAGAAAGAGCCAGGTTTATTGGAATACTCGGAGGATGTTACACCCCTCCATGAGCCGTTATCTGCCCCCCCCCCACCCCCTCACCTTCCCCTCTCACGTCTTCCCCCTACCATGTTCGTCTTGATGTTGTATGTCATAAAGCAGACTTAATGATACCAATATGATTTTGGATTGTACTATCTCTGCAAAAAAACAATAAAAGAAAGTTATAAAAAAAAAAAAAAGTGTCCTTCTCCCCCCCTCCACCCCTCCTCTCCCATCTCCCCCCCACCCAACATCCTCCCTCCCCCTCTCCCCCCCCCTCCTCCCACCCCTCCCCGTCCCCTCCCCCCCATCCCTCCTCCCCCTCCTCTACCAGGTTCAGGTCCATGGGCCATACCAAGCATCCAGGCTCACAAAAGATTTTGTTAAGAATTGTTGTTCTACCTCACCTGTCAAAGTTTTTCTGTAAGCGGTTTTACTGTTACATTTTACAGAGGGTGCGCGACCCTCTGACCGTTCCCATTCCATGTTCTGTGTCCCGGAAGTCTCCCCCGGGGTGTTCAGCCCCTGACCTTCCTCGTTCCAATGAGTAAGGTTATCTTTTCAGGGCTCGTTAAAGGCCCGCTTATCCCCACCTTTCCTCATGTGTCCGCCCCCCCTACCCTTACCCAGAAAGATTTTTCCGACACCTTTTTTGCTGCTCACCAGATTCCAACCAGCCTCCAGGAACTAGGTGCCAGGCCTATTCAATGTTCCCCCTCTCCCCCCCAGACCCCCTCAGGGGCCCCAGGTCCACCCGCTTTTGTCGTGGGAAATCCAAGAGCCTCAGAGCTAATAGCTCCGAGAAAGCTTCTAGACTCCAAATGTCTGCTATAAAATTAATATCGCTCAACGTTAAAGGTCTCAACTCAGTCCAAAAAAGAAAACTGGCACTTATAGTGTTTAAAAAAACAAAAGGAGACATCATCTTTCTCCAAGAAACCCACTATAACTCCCCTGTGCCACCAAACACATTCAAAACCGTATTCCCCGAAGCATTTTTTGCGTCTTCCCCAAGCAAAAAAAGAGGAGTGGCTATTCTAATAAGGAATAATGTCCCCTTCGTCCTCACCAAAACTCAATCTGATCCAGAGGGTCAATTTCTAATAATTCAAGGCACCCTTGCGGGCTCCCCCATAAAATTGGCCAACATCTACGCCCCTAATGAAAGCCAACCCTTGTTCCTCCAGAAACTACTTGACTCACTGAAGCAACAGGCCCTCTCTTCCCTAATTATCGGAGGGGATTTTAACATGGTGGCCTCCCACACGCAGGATAGGTCAACAACCCCTAGCATCCCACCCCCTGCTTTTCCAGCTACATCCCACACTACCCAAGCCCAAAAGAAAGCCAAAAAATTTAGGGACATAATGGCAGATTTCTCCCTCACAGACATATGGAGGGCACAGCACCAGGGTCAAAGGGACTATACCTTCTTCTCCTCCCCCCATCAGTCCAACTTGAGGATCGACTATTTTCTAGGCACCAGCAACATCCTCCATGCATCCTCCCACTCAAATATAGGCCCAATCACCTGATCTGACCATGCCCCCATTGAACTCACTCTCTGCCCTTCGTAAAGAATAACCCATACAAGTGGAAGCTAAACGACTCCCTGCTCCACTGCCCAGAAACAGAGATGTTAGTTAGAGAAAAACTCTCTATCTTTTTTCAAATTAATAAGGGGTCAGTCTCGGCCCCAGCAATGCTGTGGGAGGCCCATAAGGCCTCAATCAGGGGCGACCTAATCTCAGTCGCGGCCCATAAGAAAAAACAGAAACTCAAGCTTCAAAAAGACCTTACAGATAAGATTGCGCAACTTGAACAACAGCATAAGCACACAGCCTCCAAAAAAATATTCAAACAACTAAACCAAACTAGAGCAGCCCTCAAACACACCCAACTCGAAGAGGTAGAGAGAGCACTGAGATGGTCCAGACAAAAAATTTATGACAAGGGCAACAAGGCCGATAAGCTCTTGGCCACTAAACTCGGGCACCCAAGTTAAATCACAAATCTCTAAAATCTGCACTAAAAACGGTCAAATTTCATATATGGAGAAAGAGATAGCTCAGGAATTTGCAGATTTTTATTCGGACCTCTACAACTTACACCCCCCTAACCATGACCCGACATCCCTCGAGACAATTACACAATACCTGGAGCACTGTAACCTCCCATCCCTCTCGAACAAGGAACTAGCTGATCTAAATAAAGAAATCGCCCAGGAGGAACTATCAGGAGCCATTGGTTCCCTTAAATAGCTAAAACGCCTGGCCCGGACAGGTTTACCAACGCTTATTATAAAACATTTTTGCCAATTCTCTCCCCCTACCTCTTAGATATGTTCAACTCTTTCCTGCAAGGGGAACCGATCCCCTCTACAATCACCGCGGCAAACCTGGCAATTATCCACAAGGAGGGTAGAGACCCTCTCCTTTGTGGCAACTATAGGCCAATCTCCCTTCTGAATACCGATCTAAAACTCTATAGCAAGATCTTGGCAAACAGGCTCAACTCAATTCTCCCACGGATCATTCATATAGATCAAGTAGGATTTGTGACAGGTAGACAGGCCTCTGACAACACCCGCAAAATTGTAGATATAATAGACCATGTGTGCCTCACAGGAACTAGAGCGATGATCCTTAGTCTTGACGCAGAAAAAGCGTTTGACAGAATCAAATGGTCCTTCCTAGATCAAACTATGCTGAAATTTGGATTCAGTGGCCCCTTCCTGCAGGGGGTTAGAGCCCTCTACCAAAACCCAACAGCACATGTAAAAAATTTCAGGGGGCTTCTCGGACCCCATTAAGATCAGAAATGGAACCAGGCAGGGTTGCCCCCTTTCCCCTCTGTTATTCGCCCTAACAATTGAAACATTAGCGGCCACAATTAGGGAAGATCAGAGAATTAAAGGTATTAGAATTGGCGAAATAGAATACAAAATCTCTTTATTTGCTGATGATGTGATCCTGTCAGGATCGCCTAGACCTCCTGCTTAGCCATAGTTCTTCTTTGTCCACTGGGTGTGCTGCTGTCTTCTGTTTCCTCTGGGTTCCTCTGTCTGCCTGTCTGTCTCCTTGTTGCTCCTGTCTCTGTCCTTTATAGCTTCTGCTTCCTGGTTGGTTCAATTGCCTTTGCTTGAAGTCAGACTCCTAATGCACATGCCTCTGATTCCTGATCTGTTTCTGTACCTGTACCTGTATTATAGAAGTCTGTTCACAATAAAAGCCCTTGCTGGTAATCTGGCTTGTCCCTGTTTTTCATGTTCTCAGTCCCTGCCCCCAGACCTGTCCTTGCTCCCCTGTCCTGTTCCAGTCTCCTCGTTGCCGACCTCTGCTTGTTACCTGACTTCGCTACCTCCCGCCTGCTTCAGACCTCTGCTTGTTTCCTGACTTTGCTAACTGCCGCCTGCCTCGGACCTCTGCTTGTACCTGACTTTGCTACCTGCGGCCTGCCTCGGACCCCTACTTGTGACCTCTACTACGCTCGTGCTGTTCCGGCCACCGAGATCCTACCCGCCACAGGAGTCTCCCATGACAGAAAGCAAAGGCCACTTCTGGACCTCGCTGGAACAGATTCTTCTTCTGCCTGCACCCTTTCCTGCCTGCTGCAGCAGACCACATCCGCATGGTTGAAGATAAGTACTTTCGTTTCTTATTTGGAAATCCCAGTTGGGAAGGTTTTTTTTTTTTTTGCTGCTTAGTGTTTCAGGTTTACATGCAAGTTCCCCTAAAGTTTGTTTCTCTGCAACATATGATATCCCTACGCCTGATATCAAAGGTTTCAGATTTAACTGCAGGGTTCTCTGTCTGATATTCCTATGTCCAATGTCAAATGTTTCAGATCTAACTGCAAGTTTTCTCTGTATTAGTTTCCTGCTGTCTATGATATTTCTATGCCTGATATCAAAGGTTTCAGATTTAACTGCATGTTTCTCTGTATGATATCCCTACGCCTGATATCTAAAGTTTCAGATTTAACTGCAAGGTTCTGTCTGATATTCCTATGTCTGATGTCAAAAGTTTCAGATTTAACTGCAAGGTTCTGTCTGATATTCCTATGTTTGATGTCAAAAGTTTCAGATCTAACTGCAAGTTTTCTCTGTAGTAGTTTCCTGCTGTCTATGATATTTCTATGCCTGATTTCTAAAGTTTCAAATTTAAACTGCAGGGTTTCTCTGTCTATGTTTTTTCCTTGCATTTATACAGTAAATCTCCGTGACTGATGCTAAAGTCTCAAAAGGTCAGCTCTCCCATCTTGTGTCTCTCTGTGTCTAAATTTCCTGTTGTTCATTCTAATGCTTCTGTTTTAAAAACACATTTCCTCTTTACTGGTTTCTTGGGAAGTGTGGTTTCCCCATGTCTGAAATTATGGCTCCCACTCAAACAGTCTTGAGCAGTAAATGTGAACAAAGTACCACTGATTCTTCAGAACTTCTCAAAGCAAGGAAGAAGAAGAAAAAGAAGGGAGGCATTACTGTGGAAGTTGCAGAAGGAATTAAGAAGGAAAATTTAACCCCAGAGTCTGCATTTGATGAAAGAGATATGCTGCAGCTTAAGGCAACTCACAGACGTATCCCAAGAAAAGTGGAAGAAAAGAAAGATGCCCCTACTCAGACGCTTCAAGCTGCACAGAAAACAATTGATTGTCTTTATGGACGTTTAGATAAGGAGCAAGAAGCCAAGGCTGCACTACAAAGCTGTCTATCTTCAGCAATTGCTAAGTGTGTTCTCCAGGAGAAAGAAAAAGAGCAGTTGGAGAGGGACAGTGTGATCCTGTCAAGTAAGCTGGAGAAGGCCTATGCTGATAATGCCCAGTACCAGAGTTTCATGGCTCAAGTTGGCGCAAAACTGGAAGCCTCTGAGGAGAGGAATTGCCACTTCAACACAGAACTATGTTCATTGAGAGAGATCTTCAAAGGGTTAAATAGCAGTTTTGAAATGGTAACCCAGGAGTGCAAGAATCTCTATGTCCAAGTCAGTGAAGGAGATAAGAAACTCTATGAATTAGGAAAGGAGAAGAAACAGTTGGCCCAGGAAAAGTTAGACATGCAGACAGCACTGCAGAATGCAGAGAGAATGCTGCAAGAAGAACGTGTCTCCCTGGAGTGGCGCACACAAGCAGAAAATATGTTGCAGAGTCAGCTGCAAGAACTGCGTACACATCTGCAGGACACCAAGGAGAGATGGGTGAATGCTGAAGATAAGCAGCGAGTTCTGCAGGAAGAAAGTTTCCAGACTGCCTACAAAATAAAGATGCTGCAAGATTATTTGAGTACCCAGTGTGTCCCCAAAGAACAGCATGAGGAGCTGAAGGCCACACTGAGCATAACCAGAGCCTCGCTTGAGGAAGAGCTAAAGCTAGCAGCTGAACACACATCTCAGCAGCTCACAGCGCTGCAGGCGCAGATCGCTGAGCTCAAGACACAGCTTGCCAAAAAGGAGGAGAGAGAGAAGGTGTCCGTCTGTCAAGTGGCTGGCCTGACACAGCGCTATGAGGTCAAAATGGCCGATGCCTGCAAATTATTGGACCACACAGCCCGTGATAAGGTCCGGCTGCAGCTGGAGCTGGACAATGCCCGGGAGGAGTAACGGCAGCTGCAGATCAGAAATGAAGAAGAGGAAACATATTTAAGCTTTACTCTGAGTCAGCTGGGAGATATGGAGTCGCGACTCAACTTCAAAGAAGCCGAACTGACAACTGCATTGAGTGGGAAAAGAAGTGCAGAAGGACAGCTTCAAGAGCTGAAAACTCAAATAGCTGGTCTTAATGAGAATTTAGGTGATACCACGAAACGGGAGTCACAAAAAGAGACCATGGAGCGTGAATTCTATGTTCCCACTTACCCATGTGAAAAGTCTGCACCCGTCCTTGATGCCCACATTCCTGATGTCCATGCCTCTGCAATGGAGTTGAACGTATCCATTGGGAAGTTCCAGATTCCAAAACTAAAAGAGTTATATTGTTCACAAAAAGAGACCACGAAGAGTGAACTCTGTGTCCCCACTGACTCATGTGGAAAGGCTGCACCCGTCTTTGATGCCCACATTTCTGATGTCTCTGCCCCTGCATTTGGGTTGAACGCACCCATTCGGAGGTTCCTTGCAGCACCCAATGTACCTGTGGAGTACCCTCTGCCCGCTGACAAACCACCAGAGGTGGGTCACCTTGAGTCCTCTTTTCACCAAGGCCTCCGGGAAGAGCCTGGAGGATCGTCCGGAGAACGCGCTTGAGAGGGGGGAGTAATGTCAGGATCGCCTAGACCTCCTGCTTAGCCATAGTTCTTCTTTGTCCACTGGGTGTGCTGCTGTCTTCTGTTTCCTCTGGGTTCCTCTGTCTGCCTGTCTGTCTCCTTGTTGCTCCTGTCTCGGTCCTTTATAGCTTCTGCTTCCTGGTTGGTTCAATTGCCTTTGCTTGAAGTCAGACTCCTAATGCACATGCCTCTGATTCCTGATCTGTTTCTGTACCTGTACCTGTACCTGTATTATAGAAGCCTGTTCACAGTAAAAGCCGTTGCTGGTAATCTGGCTTGTCCCTGTTTGTTCCTGTTCTCAGTCCCTGCCCCCAGACCTGTCCTTGCTCCCCTGTCCTGTTCCAGTCTCCTCGTTGCCGACCTCTGCTTGTTACCTGACTTCGCTACCTGCCGCCTGCTTCAGACCTCTGCTTGTTTCCTGACTTTGCTACCTGCCACCTGCCTCTGACCCCTGCTTGTGACCCCTACTACGCTCGTGCTGTTCCGGCCACCGAGATCCTACCCGCCACAGGAGTCAACCGTGACAGATCCTGACCCTCGCGGACCCCCACGTCTCCCTCCCCAATCTCCAAAGAGTGCTATCCCAATTCGGCACTGTATCTGACTACAAGGTCAATATGGACAAGTCAGAAGCTCTAAACGTATCCCTATTAGACCAGGAATGGAGACTCCTACAAGCTAACTATAAATATCGATGGAGCACTACCCATATTAAATACCTAGGAGTCAGAATCTCAAGCACCTATAGCTCCCTATACCAATCCAACTACCCCCCCTTGTTTGACCAAATCAAAAAATGACCTGGAGAAATGGAAAAAGCTCCAAATTTCCTGGTTTGGAAGAATTACATCAATAAAAATGAATGTCCTGCCGAGACTTCTTTATTTCTTCCAAACACTCCCTGTCCCCGTCCCAATTGCAGCCCTGAAACATATCCAGGCCCTTATGTTCCAATTCATTTGGAATGATAAACGGCCAAGAGTACCAAGGTCTGTGATGTTGTCCCCCAAGACAAGAGGAGGTGTGGGGGTCCCCGACGTGATCAGATACTATTCGGCGACCTAGTTGAAGCAGGCTGTGTTTTGGAACTACGACCCGGCCTCCACCTGCTGGCTAGCGATCGAATCACATCATGCTGCACCTGACACCCTCCAGGTCCATCTCTGGTCTCCTGTGGGATGAGAGGGAGGACCACGGAGATTCGCTCTGGGGGCAATGAGATGCACATGGGATGTCTTGCTCAAGAACAAAGGGAAATATGGCCTGCTAGCTACCCCATCCAAACTTATCCCCATCTTTGGAGACCCACACTTCCCGCCTGGGTGCTCCAAAAAACAATTCAACCAATTACAAGGTCTACTAATAAGGCTGATTGCCGATCTGCTGAAAAACGAGGAGATCCTCTCCTTCCAAGAACTCCGTGACAAACATAAACACCAAGGTCTCCATCTGTTCAAATTATTGCAAATTAGGCACTTCCTTCTATCCCTAGCCCCAAACGCTAAATTCCCCCCATTAACCAGGTTTGAATCCCTTTGCAGCAAGGGCTCCTACCAGAGAGGTCTGATCTCTGAGATCTATAGGAGGATGGAGTCGGCAACCAGCCCCCCAATCCACAAGTATATGCAAAAATGGTCAGAGGACCACAATGTACAGATAGATATGGACGAGTGGGAGGATATCTGGGAGTTGGCCACAAAGACCTCAATCTGTACAGTGACAAAAGAGAACATATATAAAATACTATTCCAGTGGTACCTGACCCCGCTAGGCTGAGCCAGATCTTCCCCGGCACTCCCGACCTGTGCTGGAGGGGATGTGGTCAAAAGGGGGACATGGCCCACATTTGGTGGTCATGTCCGGAGATTCAGAGGTACTGGACAAAGATCCAGAAGCTTCTACAAGAAACTACGGGGCTTCTTTTCCCACTGGACCCCTTGACCGTCGTGCTGAGCAAACCTATAGACGACCTGCCCCCCCCCCCCTGAGTAGACTAGTATCAGCTATCCTAACCGCAGCCAGATGCTCAATAGCGGTGGCGTGGAAACACACCAAATCCCCAGCGAGAAACACGGTGTTGAGACGAATAGACGAGGTCATGGCCAGGGATAAACTTACAGCAATGCTCAATAAAAAAATGCCACAGTTTTGGAATACCTGGGACCCCTGGAGCGGCCCGCTAGGACTAGGCCTGCATTAGGCCATCCTCGTACTGATGGAAAGGGAGGAAGAAAACAGAGTTCCCCCATCCTCCTCCCACCCCCCCCCCCCCCAGTATGTCTTCCCCCCCAGTATGTCTTCTCTCCCCCCCACCCCCCCTTATACCTTTCCCCCCCCCCCACCAACTGAAAAATACCCATTTTGGGACTACATGTTGTTTAACTCAGTTGCAAAATCTTGTCATGTGCCTATGACATTGTCGTTATCATTTGGATGTATGTTGTTCTCAATAAAAAAAAAGTGATATAAAAAAAGATGACAATGCATCCTGGTCCATGCCTAGAGATGGCACCCCACACATGCATCTTCACTGGGTGTTTTGGACGTGGCTTCATAGATATGCAACCTTTTTTGTGGAATGCAAAGGTGGCAAATCTCTCCAGCGATACAGTAGACTCGTCAGTGAAGATGAAATCCTGGAAAGTTTCTCCACTGTCGGTCCATGCCTGGGCCTAGACCACTCTCTTCATTTTGTTAACGTCCCTTATCATAGGGTACGCTCTGTAATGACAAGGAATAATTTTATAGGTACAGTTTCTTAAACAACACCTTAACTTCCTGTACTGTCCAGTACTAACCTCACACGTCCATATTTCCATCCAATTCTGCATCTCATCTTCTTTATGCTTGTCTCAGATACAGTGAGATTGTGATTTTGCAGCAAAGTGTATTTGACCCTTAAGGCACTCTTCTCATCATTCTCTTCACTTATTTTGTCGACCAGAAGAGTTGTCTCCCTACAGTGTACAGAAAAACAACAATCCGGTAAGTTACAGTGCAGTAGGCCACAAGTACAGCACATCATTTACAGTAAACATTAATAGATAGATATACTGTATTATATAGTTATATAAATATACAGAAATAACTATGATATTAGATAGATCTATACTATATAGTTATATAAATATACAGCAATATAAACAATAATAGATAGATATACTGTATTATATAGTATATAAAGAAACAGAAATAACTATAATATTAGATAGATCTATCTATATAGTTATATTAATATGCAGCAATACTGTATAAACAATAATAGATAGAAATACTGTATTATATAGTAATATAAATAAACAGAAATAACTATAATATTAGATAGATCTATACTATATAGTAATATTAATATGCAGCAATTCTGTATAAACAATAATAAAAAGATATACTGTTTTATATAGTTATATAAATATACTTACGCGTTAGTTACCGTTGGTGTCCTCGTGCATTGTTTGGTCTTACCGTGTGCATGATAGCACATGGTGGTTGTTGGCACAACGAGGCCAGAAGCAGCTAACCAGCGTTGGATATCTGCAATTCGTTGTTCCCTCGTGTACATCTCCTTAATTCTCATGCTGAGATCCTTTGAAATCTTTTTAACAGGCATTGCTGCGAGTAGAAAGAAATAGAAGCAGAAGAATGTATATTCGATGTTTAGTCGATGTGTATTCAATGTGCAGTGAATCCACAAAATGGATGGTGTATTTATACGTAATGACTCACATTAGAGTACACCCACTTTTAACACCTGTACCTCATTGCCATGCATAAAAAGTTACACACTTTGCAAAGCCCACCACTCGATGATCTGTATCTGAACTTCCCATGTCCAGATAATGCATTGTGCCATCTGCTTCCATGGATCAACCCCGATTCTACGGACGCAGGAACCCACTCACTTCTGCCGTGCCTGTCATGCAGAAAAAGCGAAAGGCGGGAGCCATTTCCAAGCCAACGCCAAAGCGAAAGGCTAAGGCTAATAAAGAAAACCTTCTGCTGACCCCAAAGGCTAAGGGTACACGTAAGCCTTATTATGTGAAGAAGAAATTCGGTGATGTACACTCAAAGCAAAACAAATGGCAGCCAACATATCGAAACCCGCAGGCCACTTCCTCGATTACGCTTCGACGGCTCTGCCACTGCTCTCCCGGAAATCCACAGCCCGTCTTATCCACTACTCGTCCACGACGCTGCCGCTGCTCTCCCGGAAACCACAGCCCATCTTCTCCACTACTCTTCGACGACGCTGCCGCTGGTCTCCTGGAAATCCACAGGTCACATTCTCCATTACGCTTAGACGACTCTGCCGCTTCTCTCCCGGAAATCCACAGGTCACTTTCTCCATCCCTCTTCGATGATGCTGCCGCTTCTCTCCTGGAAATCCACAGGTCACCTCCTCCATCCTTCTTTGACGACGCTGCTGCTTCTCTCCAGGGAACCCCCATCTCATCCTCCGTAGCACCCATCCACCTAGATGTCCACAGCACCGCATGCACAAGATCCAGCTCGTTAGACCGCATGCTGAATGGGTTAAGTGTCGATATCCCCGGGAACTCTACTATACTGGTAAAGATAGATCTTCTTTTAGACACCATGCTAACTATGGATCAACGGATGGAGAAGATGGATCAACCGATGGAGAAGATGGATTAACGGATGGAGAAGATGGATCAATGGATGGAGAAGATAGAGACTGACATAGAGGGGATACATAATTTGCTCGAAGTTCATGCCCCTGTATCTCCGACGCCAGAGCAGGAGGGTGGCATGAATGGGACCTTCGACCGCCTTCCATCACCAAGTGCTCCCCATCCACCAGACGAATATGTGTACATATATGCCGTTGACGAGGATGACATGACAACCCCGTCAAGACCATGCCAGGAGACAACACGGCGACCAAGACAGGAGGAAAGCATCCTCCCAGACAACCTACTCTCGCCCGCCGCCACAAGCACACCCGCTCCAAGAAGAACACCCGCTCCCAGAATCCAACCCACTTACGCTTGCATCGATACGGTGCCCGACATCATCCTGCGCGAGCTGCCCAATCCACTCAGGGAGAAGTATAGGGTGATGAATGCTGGTTTACCCCAGAAGTATGGAAGACAGACAGAATAGGGGGAGCGAGGGATTAGAAGCTATACAATTCAAAGACGTGCAGACTGTAAACAACTGAAACTGTTGTAAATGGGGTGAACAAGGGGCAAAAAATAATAATAATAATCTACTTATACGGCCCTGTGTAAGCACAAAAAATAAAAGGTATCTTTGGGACAAGTCCCAGCCCATCCAGAAGGAGATGTGAGGGGATCAATGGAGTATAGATATATATGTAATACTCACACGGCCCAGTGTGAGTAAAGATATGGGGTTGGTATCTTTAGGGTTAACTTGACACGTCCAGGGTGGTTGCAGACAGGTCACGGAAATTGGTTTCTAGGCAAGGCTTTAACAGGAAATCTCCCCTCTGTTTCTTGTAGTCAAGCAATTTCCCTCCCCGGTTCAGCAGTGAAGGGGGATAAGTGAGGCACGGTTTCTATGTAGGTTAAAACGACATTTATTATATAAAAACCAAAAATGGGTGAACTCACATACAATAAGAAACCCCCCCAGGCTTTCCAACGTGGCCCAGTATCAAACTTCAGCCGCAAGTTGCTCCGTCCCTGCGTCCGGGGTGCAGAAAGATGGCACTGATCTGCAGTTGTTGCTGCAGTTGTGACTGTGAGAGCTGGCTACGGAAGCCTCCGTGGGACACAAACAGGTGAACAATAGAGCAACGCATTTCGCAGTGCAAACGGCTTCCTCAGGCTCATATGAGCCTCATGGTATGAGCCTGAGGAAGCCGTTTGCACGGCGAAACGCATTGCTCTATTGTTCACCTGTTTGTGTCCCACGGAGGCTTCCGTAGCCAGCTCTCACAGTCACAACTGCAGCAGAGCAGATCAGTGCCATCTTTCTGCACCCCGGACGCGGGGACGGAGCAACTTGCGGCTGAAGTTTGATACTGGGCCACGTTGGAAAGCCTGGGGGGGTTTCTTATTTTATGTGAGTTCACCCATTTTTGGTTTTTATATAATAAATGTCGTTTTAACCTACATTGAAACCGTGCCTCACTTATCCCCCTTCACTGCTGAACCGGGGAGGGAAATTGCTTTACTACAAGCAACAGAGGGGAGATTTCCTGTTAAAGCCTTGCCTAGAAACCAATTTCCATGACCTGTCTGCAACCACCCTGGACGGGTCAAGTTAACCCTAAAGATACCAACCCCATATCTTTACTCACACTGGGCCGTGTGAGTATTACATATATATCTATATACTCCATTGATCCCCTCACATCTCCTTCTGGATGTGCTGGGACTTATCCCAAAGATACCTTTTATTTTTTGTGATTACACAGGGCCATGTAAGTAGATTATTATTATTTTTTGCCCCTTGTTCACCCCATTTACAACGGTTTCAGTTGTTTACAGTCTGCACGTCTTTGAATTGTATAGCTTCTAATCCCTCGCTCCCCCTATTCTGTCTGTCTTCCATATTTTATCAAGGGTTTTGGATTATCCCTACTCTGGGGTTGAAGCAGAAGGGATCAAAGGGTTGTCTCTAAGTACCTGAAAGAGATCACATTTGTTGGCTTTATTATTCTGTATTTAAACCACTTCAGATCTGCAACTCAAGGTAAGTGCCTGGTTCTCTCTCTTTTTTTTTTTTTTTTTTTACCCCAGATGTATGGCATGTTAATTTTTAAGTACAATGTGTCCTACTTGGTGTACTGCGGGTGGGCCAACAATGTAAACTACGAAGGAAATCGCGAAAAAAGGGCGCTTCCTGAAAATTTAAGAAGGACTATTGTGGAGGAATTGCGGCGCTATTTTCCAATTACAGATCCTTTAATGAAAATCGTGAGAGATGCCATTAATGGCGTTTTGCGTCATACAAGGCATCGGCCCTGGAAGGACAATCTGGTGGGGATCAAATTTGCGTGACTGTTCAAATGTTGTTTATTTTTTGACTTGTTGCTTGTTTTAACTTGTATTAATAAAGAAATGTTTTTACTTACACAAGACCTGCACAACTCCAGTCCTCGAGGGCCGCAAACAGACCCGGTTTTGAGGATATCCTGAAAACCGGGCCTGTTTGTGGCCTTCGAGGACTGGAGTTGTGCAGGCCTGACTTGCTGTTTAGCACACCATCCTTGTTTTAAATTTTATTAATAAAGAATTTTTTTACTAACACAATACTGTTGTGCTGTAAATGTTTTGACTTTCTGTACTTTAATAAAGGAGATGTTGCGTGTTTGAAATTTTATTAATAAAGAATTTTTTTTACTTACACAAGACCTGCACAACTCCAGTCCTCGAGGGTCGCAAACCGACCCGGTTTTCAGGATATCCTGAGGACTGGAGTTGTGCAGGCCTGACTTACTGTACTGTACACCATCCTACTGTAAATGTTTTGACTTTCTGTACATAAATGTTTTTACTAGCAGTACACCATTCACCTGTAAATGTTTTGAATTGCTGTACACTTTAAATGTTTTTAAATTGTATTTGTAAATAAATGTTTTACTTACTCCATAAATGTTTTTGTACTTACTCCACTAATAAAAGAAAATGTTGATTTGTTTTAAATTGTTCCATTGTCTCCTTTTGTACTGTAACAAAATACAGTGTTTCTAGAACATACAGTACAGTACTGTCCAGGCATACTTTACAGTACTGTACTGTATACTGTAGGCATGCTCAGTACATCACAAGAGTATTAAAACAATACATGCTGTACGGGTATAGAATACACATATGTATTGGAATACATGTAGAATAAATGCATACTTTTTATTTTTCGGGTTTATTATACAGTATATATATAAAAAAGTATTGTATATGGTCTGAAAACAACAGCATACTGTTTCAGGTTTTCTATGAAGCTCTCAGTTACAGTATTCTATCCTAATCAATAACAACGGCCACTAAACTGTTGACTCCGGTATGTGTTTTTTTTTTACACAAAGCGATATTATCCATCGAAATCCCTCCATTTGCCATTTTCCACATGAGATAAAACAAAAGTACAAGTTTTACTGTAATGGTCAGTCAGTTCCCTAAAGAATTTCCCACAGTTAGTCCCACCAATAATTTTCTCGGGGGGCGTCTCCTGTTCGCATGCGCCTACTGTCGATGTGATGACACGCATATGCGTTTCAAGAAGGTTCCAATCCGCATGCGCCTAGCTTTCCACCAATTGTTCAGTATCTACTGTAGAAGCTGCTCAGCCAATGATATTGCTTACAGGAGAATCGCTTAAGTGTGCATTGATATTGATATTTCAAAAACAGAATAAAATACGGCAACATTACTCACCATAGACTTTGCCAATCAGCTAGCACAGAGCCACTGCCAGTCCCGTATTCTTGATTATACACGTAGTTGACAGGTGACAGCGGGACTACTACACCTGTAGTCAGCTGATGAGGCTGGAAATCGCTTAGGTACATGAAATCTTGCTGGAATCTGTACGTGAAATCCTGCTCAGGCTGCAGGATTCCGGGCGGGGACAGACAGCAAGGGTTGCCAGTCACCAGGTTTTCACTGACGGTCGGACCGTTATTGGAACCCGGTGCTGGCGCTGGCGCATTGCTTGCCTGCGACTGACGTTTCTTAGTTGGTTTTAACATGACTTTTCGCCTTTTGAAGTCTCCATGATCAAAGATACGCGAAAAATCTGGTGCTACACACCAATACCCTCTTTAACAACGTGTGCAGGATCAATACGAAAAAAACACGGATCGATACATAACTTTTTTCTTATTGCACGCTTCCACACATGAGCATCTGGTGAAAATTTGTAAAAGTCATAGTTTTCGATAAAATACTGATACATTTGACCAACTGTGGACATCTTATCATCTGTTGCATTAATCGCGGTCCATATTAAATAAGCGTACGTTTTGTCGGGATTTTGGAACACCGACCGCAGTGGCGCACACATGTCGGGACTTGCAGGACAATAAAACAACACCAGACACTGCGCATGTATTTTTTAATATGAAAAGCCTAAATTGATACATTATTGTAACTTCTTCAGTACCAAGGTCAATTTAAAATGGGCCACTGTGGTATTTTTTTTAAACACCTGCAAGTCGACACATTACTGAAGCGCATGCGCATTACAACTCATGAATATCTGCCACCTGGCGGATACGCGAAGAATTGAAACCAATTAAATCTGAACCATTATCAATAAACACATCAATAAACACATCAACCGCGGGTGACGCCGGCATGAATGCCACATGAATGCAGTGAAGTGCGTGGCATTCGGAAAAAATCCCCGAAAAAAGTCGGAGATATCGGAGAATAAAAGGGGCCGCGGCTGTACGAACCTGTCCTAAGAAACGCCCACGCACAGAGCAAGTAGGGGATTTTCCTCTGGGTATCTGCACCTCCTCCCGATCTCCTTGCCACTTTATGGTCCCCATCTGCCTATTCTGGCAAAACCATTCCGTGATAACCAAGACTTCTGTGGACTCCAGAGCCGCTGCTATATTTGTGGATAAGGCCTTCGATCAACAGATTAAGAATCCCCTCCAGAGGAAAGACATACCCATTGGTATCTCTTCCATTGATGGTAGACGTTGGGATCGGGTGTCATATCACAAAAGACGGTTCCAATCAGGGCTATGGTTGGTGTTTTACACCACAAACTCGTCCAGCTGGATGTCATCAATTCCACAGGTATCAATGTGGTTCTGGGCCTTCCCTGGCTATGTACCCACAGATTGACTGGATTTCGGGACAGATAAGAACTTGGGTGTCTGCCGGCCATCGAAAATGTCTTTCACCCTGTCGTCCAGTGTGTTATCTTCTACTGCCTGCACTGGAGGACTTACACGGTCTCCCGGCCTTTTACTCTGACCTGAGGCGGGTCTTCGTCAAGGGACAGGCTGAAGAATTACCTGTGAATTGGCCATTTGATTGTGTGATCAATCTCCTTCCTGGGATGACTCCTCCTCGTGGACGTACATATCCTCTTTCCGAACCGGAAACCAAGGCGATGAGGACATACATTGATAAGAACCTGAAGTGAGGATTCGTTCGCAAATCCTGTTTTTTCTTTGTGGCAAATAAGGACAGGTCATTGAGACCTTGTATTGATTACCAAGGTTTGAATAAAATTACTGTCAAGTACCGATAACCTCTTCCTCTGATCACAGAACTCTTTGATCGTCTATGTGGGGCAACAGTTTTTACCAAGCAATATTTAAGAGGGGCCTATAACCTTATAAGGATAAAGCAGGGTGAAGGGTGGAAAACCGCGTTCAACGCATGCGATGGCCACTACGAGTACTTGGCGATGCCCTTTGGCCTATGTAATGCTCCCGCAGTGTTCCAGTTTTTCTTGAACTAAATTTTCAGAGACATGTTAGACACCTCAGTTATCATATACCTTAATATGCTCATCTATTCTAAAACCCTGGAACAACATCATCATCAAGTGTGGGTAGTTCTTAAATGCCTCTTAGAGAACAAACTCCGCTAAATTTGAGAAGTGTGAATTCGAGAAATCCCATCTTTCTTTTCTCGGATACATTATCTCTGCCCAGGGCCTAGAAATGGATCCTGCCATGGTTGCTGCAGTTCTGGACTGGCCAGTACCTAAAGGATTATAAGCCATCCAGGGATTCCTGGGCTTCGTAAATTATTACAGGTGATTTATTCAGGATTTCTCCAAAATCATTGACCCATCACATCCATGACAAAAAAAAGGCAGATCATATGAACTGGTCTCCCAGGCTCAGACGCTTTTCTGAAGCTCAAAAAACTCTTTTCCTCTGCACCCATCCTGAAACACCCCGATCCTCGTTATCCTTTTATCGTTGACGTTGATGCCTCTTACGTTGAAGCAAGCGCAGTCTTGTCAAAGAGATGTGAATTTCAGGGTCGGTTACACCTGTGTTCCTTCTTCTCTAAATGTTTTCTCCTGCAGAACACAACTACGATGTGAGCAATCGTGAACTTCAAGCTGTAAAGATGGCCCTGGAGGAATGGAGACACCTTCTTGAGGGAACCACCGTGTCAGTCACGATACTTATGGACCATAAAAACTTGGAATAATTTGAGGGGGCACACAGGTTAAACACTCACCAGGCTTTATGGTCACACTTTTTTAGTCGCTTTAATTACGTGATCTCCTACCGCCAGGTTCCAAGAATGTTAAAGTGGATGCCCTATCATGCCAGTTCGTCACGGTTTTCACTGATTCAACAGACAAATGCCCCATCATTCCCTCATCTAAGATTATGTCCGCTATTACAATTTTTCATCGTATTCAAAAAGCCCAGACCAAGGTCCCTGCTGGAATAACCATCCCCCATCCAAACTTTTCATTCCCCCTCTCCTTCGGCAGGAGGTTCTTCGATGGGGTCACTAATCCAAACTCCCCATTTTTTGCAGCTTGGGGTTATCATCCCTGTACCCTTCCCCTTCATTCTCCACCAGTACGTTTCTCAGCGGCTGATTCCTGGGCACAAATTTACAGGACCTTTGAAAGTGGATTCAGCAACCCTTCACTCTGCTACAGAGAGAAAAGGTATCGGGGGTTATGCACTGGAGGTCATCACACCCATACTCCATCAGGGATAAGGTATGGCTCTCAACTCGAAACATCTGTTTATGCCAGCCTTCTGCTAAACTTGGACCACGGTTCATTGGTACGTACAACATTACCTGGAAAATCAATGAAGTCACCTTTCAACTGGAGCTCCCGTCCTCATTAAAAATTCCCAACACTTTCCATGTGTCCCTCCTGAAACCTGTGGTGAGGAATCGCTTTTCTGAGATTTCTCCCCCTCCTAGTCTGGCAAATGTTGAGGGTCAAATTTAATATGAGGTGTGACAGATACTTGACTATCGTAACTACAGAGGATAGATTCAATATCTGTTTGATTGGAAGGGGTATGGTCTTGAGGAGAGGAGTTGGGTGAAGTCTCAGGATCTTGATGCTCCAGCCCTGGTCAAGGCGTTCCACCATCGTCAGCCAGAAAAACCAGGACCTGGTCACCCCGGAGTTCGACCCTGAAGGGGGGAAACTATAAGGGATCTGTCTGAAACATCCTGGATGTCTGCTGACTGGAAGTGATGTCATATTGTTCGAAGCTACCACAGAAATCTTGCTTCCTGGCAAATCCTGCCCTTACTCCCCTGACAGGAGGTAAGCCTCTCACTGGCCTTTAAATAGCAGGCAGTTGCCCTTGGACTTTGCTCATGCAATATACTTCTTATTTTGTCCTGTCTGAGCTCTGCCTTGCCTTTGTTTTGCATGCTGCCTTTCTTGACCTTGGAACTGAACCTGACTACCCCTTACCTGCCACCCGCCTCGACTTCGGAACCGTACCTGACTAGTCTTTGTCTGCCACATACTTCGACCTCGGAACCAGACCCAAATTCCTAATCAATAATAGAAAACACATACTGTAGATACCAACAATGTTAAAATTAGGTTCATTGGTATGTACAGTAGCCAACAGGGGAGCATCAGAGACATTATGACCAGACATTGGCACATCCTCATGGAGGACATTGACCTAAAAAAGATCCTGAAACCAACTCCAAGCATGACATGCAGACGAGCCTGTAAACTCAAAGAAATGCTTACATATAGTCACTTCCAAAAAACATCAAACAAAACATGGTTGGGAACTAAGCCAACTGGGAACTATCCATGAGGGAGATGCAAAGCGTGCAGTGTTATAACATGTACCAAAGAATTTTCTGATTCAACTCAAACAAAAAAAATTCAAATTAGGGAATTTATTAACTGCCTCACAACGGGGATTATTTATCTGATAAATTGTTCATGTGGGAAACAATATGTGGGTAAAACCCAGAGACCCTTTAAAAAAAGAATATTAGAACATATCAGATCAGTCTGTAACCAACTGGACATCCCCGTTGCGAGACATGTACAAATGCAATAAGGGGAAATTGAGGTTATTATATTTATCGGCATAGAACACATCCCCTGGGGTATACGCAAAGGAGATTGGGACAGGCAACTACTCCAAAGGGAGTGTCGCTGGATCTATACTTTGGGAACTATGGCACCAAAAGGAATGAATTAAGGTTTATTTTTTCATCATTTTTTTAAAACTACGATAACGCTATGTCCATTAAGCTTTTTTGTTGGATATTTGATCTGGAGATTATAACTATGCTGTATGTACGATAATTCCATAAATTAGTATAAGATGACTATCTTTAATAGCATTCTGATAGAAGGATTTATACATTAAAACACTGTTGATGTGGTACTGTAACTTATACTATTATCTTAGTATTATCCTTTTACTGTATATTCAAGTCCACTTTCAACTAACGGACATTCATAGTCATAGCTATATACAGTATGTAGCAGTATACATATGAACGATAGAATGTATATCTACTGATAACATTTGATCACTTGCAACTTATTTCACTGCACTTATAGATGTTACACTTTATATATTTATATTTTCCAATAACGAGGTTCATGGTATACAGATTAAATATGCTATAAGGACCATTTTGTCTCTTTTAGGCTGAAACTTTAGTATAGTTCATTCCTACACTATATTATAATTTTTAAATATTTATATACACTAAGGGGCTTATGCAGTAAACAGCGATAAGCCCCTTATCGCCAGCTTCTCGCCAAAAAAGCCTAATGCCGAAAAAAATATCTGCCGACCGCTCAGCGATAAGCCACTTTTCGCCGCTCATCGCCAGCTTTTCCAACTCGCTGTATTCTAGTAGCCCTGATCAGCTTCTCGCAGCTGATCGCCGCTATAGAATGGAAAATTTCTCTCCAAATCGCCTTGCTAAAAAAGTTGTCAAGAAGCTGCGGATGAGCATGGAGTCTATGGAGCTGAGACATATTGTGATAGTGAGGGGGTTCCTAGGCCAATAATAAAGGTATTATGCCCAACAGGGTGCCCCAGAGCCATATTGGGGAATTGTGTAGTGCTATCACTGCAACCCAATGATGGCTGAAACCCTGTATTTGTAATAAAATGTCTGTGTGCTTCAAAACATCTCCCATCAGGTATAAGGTAGTGAGAGTAATGTAATTTCTCAGTTTTAAGTATATAAATGTAGCAGTGTTTCCATGTAAAAGTGAAAAGGAAAAATGGTTTTAAAGTCTGTCGCTTGGCAGCATTGAAAGTGGCTTTTTGCTAACTTTAGCTAGGAAGCTCCTATAGCGCTGAGATTTGCTGTGAGCGTCGTTCAGGTTAAACCATGAAATGTCATATGGCGCAATTTTTATACAGTACAGTGGCGGCCGGTTTCAATCTAATGCTGCCGCCGCAGTTTAAAAACAGCTGCGGGCGGCGCGCGCTTATCTTCGGCCGTTTTTGGCCGGTTTTCCCGCGCCTCGGGCACTTTCAATAGTAAGCGCCATTAGCGCTTATCTATTGAAGCGGCCGCCGCGCGGGAAACTCCGTTTTAAATGGAGAGCATCCTTGCGGTTAGCCCGCTATGCACCCGGCAAGCTTTAGAATAAGCTTGGCCGGGACAGTACATTCATATAAAAATTGATAAATGAAAGTGCCCCTATTTTAATTGTTCCAACATATTAGGCACATAGGGATTTTCATTTGAAGCACCAGAGACAGAGGAAACACTTCATTTGTAATCACTGTCGTTTAGAATTGCATTGCAGGAAATTCCCGCAAATGAACCGAGCATGTCCAGCCCTGGACTTCTAAGACACCCCTCTGGAGTGTTACCAGATGTCTGAAAAAGTCCGGTGTTGAAAGGCTCCGGCCTACTAAGGTGTGAAGTGGGGAGGGGTTACCCAAATAACTCAATCTTAGTGTAAAGTCCAGGCAGATTGGCAGATGGCCGCCCAGCCCAGACTGAGTGTCGCAAGGTAAAGAGGTTGGGTCTCATAAGCTAAGCGGCAAAGGTGCGAGGTTCGCGCATGCCCTTAACAGAATGAGAAGCCACCTCTGCAAGGTTTGTAAGGTATTGGCAAATCCAGGATAGGTGGGGAAAATTATTCCCACGGAGTGTTTGGCTGCACAGGTTAGGTATAGGAGTTTTAGCCCTATAAGAATCCGTGCAGCCAATCGGGAACCAGATTCATATAAGTTCCATCTACAGTTTTAAAATTCTACAAGATTTCGTAACAAGCGTCAGGATTTCATAAGTACTGGGGTTCCAAGTACCAATACCACAGTGGCAGAAGGAACTAAGCAGTTCTGTCAGAGTATACAGCGGTGGCAACTTGCACCGCTGACTGAGGACTGTTTCCAGCTCTGTTTGCGAGCAACTCCCGCTCCTGGGAAATTGCTCCTAGGGACTTTTCTACTCAAGATTTCATTTTGGAAACAAGATATTTTGTTTGCCCATGTCTCAGTAAGTGTATTTTCAGTGTTATTGTGTAACATAGTGTGTATGTCATTTGTGGAAATAAATTACAATTTATTTTATCTCTTCGCTTTGCTCAATCGTATGATATGAAAACAAACAAGCAATGGGGGAGCATGGGATTAGAGAAGCATATATAATGACGATAAAATGTTGGCAGTAGTTCCAAAGGTAAGGTGAGGTAGGGGGTAGGCTATATATACTAAGGTACTTACACGGCCATGTGTAAGCAGACACAATAAATGGTAGCTTTCTTAAGGCGAACTTCGCCTCTCCCAGCAATAGTGGATGTAGATTGGTAGGGTTATAGGGAATATATGTATATCTGTACTCACACGGCCCAGTGTGAGCAGTTGCAGAGGGTTGGTTACTTTGGGGTTAAATTTAACCCATCCACATCTGTTGGCCGCGCAATGGGGGCTGTTCTCAAACTTCAGGTCAGCATAGGACTCAATCCCCATTTCCAGGCATCAGGCAGGGTCTCCCCCCAGGTGTTATGATGTGTGGGGGGGGGGGGAACAAGTGAGGCACGATTTCAGTTGAGTGAATTCAGAAAATACATTTATTTCTGAATTCACTCAACTGAAAGCTACCATTTATTGTGTCTGCTTACACATGGCCGTGTAAGTACCTTAGTATATATAGCCTACCCCCTACCTCACCTTACCTTTGGAACTACTGTCAACATTTTATCGTCATTATATATGCTTCTCTAATCCCATGCTCCCCCATTGCTTGTTTGTTTTCATGTCTCTTTAAGGGCTCTGGATTAACCCTTTTTTCTGGGGTTGAAGCAGAAGGGATTCTATTGTTGGCTCAGAGCATCTGCTAGAGAGCCATTGTTGATTAGACCGCTTCACTGTAAGCACACTTTTGTTTATAACTCGAGGTAAGCGCCTGTTTTTTTTCTATACCGTTATCTCAATCGTATGATACCCAGGTATAAAGGTGTTAAAAGTGCTGGTCTCCCGTGACACACATTACTTAGGATTTGTGATTCGGTGGCCTTTAAAAGAACAAATTTTAATCAATGTAAGTGCTTCACTTATTGACCTAATAGTGTCCCCGCGTACGTTGTTAATGTGTTAAGATATAACTTGTTGATGTTATGATTATATACGTGGTACATGAATGTTTACGTTCAGCGGGGTCGCAGGATAGTGCTATCGTCACCTCTTAAAGGTACAGTTCAGACAATATCAAACATGTTTGTAAAAAAAAATACTTACGTATTAAATTTTGTCCAAACTGTTAGTACTAACAAAAATAAGTATGGCATACATTTTGATTGTAATTTGACAATGTTTATAATGTATTACGCATTATCAAAGTTACATCCCTTTCCTCTTCTGATTGTTTTGTCCTTTTAATCCCTGCCCTCTCTCTAGCTGGATACCAGTTGTATCTAGAGAAAAAAAGGAGATACTGGTGCACAGCCAAGAGTGGGTCCCAAACAAGTTGAATTGAAAAATTATGCTTTATTAATCCATCTAAAAAAGTGGAGGCACACACCCTCCTACGCGTTTCGTGTTACAAAACACTTTATCAAGGAGTACTAATATCACATCTATCAATAATCAAATTCACACTAAAACTTTTTAAAAACCTATACAGGCTAATAACAATCCTCCATGGCTGAAAAATATTCCCAAGGGACAATTCGTTCGCCTGAGGCGCAACTGCTCTAGTGATGAGACATTTGCGTCTCAGGCCAATGAACTTAAAGCCAGGTTTATAGAGAGACAGTACCCTGAGGAGGAGTTGACACTAGCCCTCTCTCAGGTCCAGCAGATCGAACAAGCAAGTCTCCTGGAGTATAAGAAGGATAAATTAGATTCAAGATCTAAAAATTCGATCTCCTTCATTAACCAATATAATTCATTGGTCCCCAAAATTAGGCAGGTTCTATGTAAATACTGGCCAATATTATTGAGGGATACTGACCTTGTACAGATCCTTCCTCCTAAACCTTCTATTATTTTTAAAAAGGCGCCAAATCTGAAGTCTAGATTGGCCCCTAGTTGTCCTATCACACATACTCAAGTAGGTCAAAATTGTAAAAGTAAAGGTTTTTTCACTTGTACAATGTGTACAGCATGTACATACAGTCAAATCAGATTACTTTTGTTAACAATGTCACACATCAAGTGTATAACATATGTTCATATATAAATTGTCATTCAACATTCGTTATTTATTTGTTACGATATCCGATAACGAAAAGGGAGGTCGTACCAAAGGCACATCTATGAGCATATATACAACATCAAATAGGGTCTTATTACTAATAGTGTGTCACATCATTTCTTGGTGGACCACCAAAAAAAAACCAAAGGTTTGGTGTGCCAAGCCATTAAAATTTATTCTGGTAATTGGAGAGGAGGCGATAAGATTAATGGGATCAGCAAACGTGAATCGTATTGGATTTATGAGCTAAAAACACTGTCCCCCATGGTCTAAACATTGACTTTGATCCCTACGCGTTTCGTGACGGTAGTCACTTCGTCAGGGGCATGATGGGAGATGGGAGTGAGCATACATATATACTCATGCAAATCTATCAATTGATCCATTAATCAAAACTAATAATGCTATTCTGTTAAAACAAACCACATATTACCAACACAATACAATGTACATACAAAATGAAAAAAAAAAAAAAAATGAAAAATATATATACATCAATATATAGGGTGTTTTGCAATCTTTAGAGTCACTGTAGAGAGTCAGCAGTGAGAACAGTCTGGACTCTGTCATAATTTCTTCCCATACTGAAAGTTTGTGAAGCCTGAGAGGCTTGTAGTCGGTTTCCGCATTCGCAGTGCAGTTCGAGGACTCCCGGTGATAGCGCATGTGCAGCTACATCATCAGACTGCGACGAGACGAATCGAGGCAGCAGTGAGTGTGGCGGCGGCTTCTAAGCCGGGCAAGAACCTTGTGGAGTGCTCTACTTAGAAACTCTGCACCAAGGGAGTGACTGAACTACTAACAACGCCTTATATTATATATTTTGTCGTGAGTAGGATTCCAATTTTACTCCATCTGGATTGGATCATTGGCACTGTTGCAATCAGATACTGATTTATGCCAAGTTCTGGGACCTTCAGTTGATCCGGTAAGCCGCAGAGCTCCGAGCCTGAAAGATAAATTGGTTCGGAGTCCTTACAGTGCAGACAAGGCCACCCACTTTCTCTCCAGGAAGGTGACACCAGGATTTCAGGCTTGCAGAACGTGTTCTGCTTGCCAATACATGACTAACACATCCATGTTTTTTTAATTTGCAGAGATCAAGGACCTTTAGGATTAGAGTGCCCCTTAACTGCAAAAGCAAGGCATTTATATATCACCTCTCACGCCTATCTTCTAAAATTTACGTGGGGATGACGACACGGGAACTTTGTTTCCGTGTCCAGGAACACATTAGAAACATCAAAAACGCTGATAAAGACCATCTTAAAGGGAAAAAACTTACTACAGTGGCCAGACA
Organism: Ascaphus truei; assembly: GCF_040206685.1. Lineage (NCBI taxonomy): Eukaryota > Metazoa > Chordata > Amphibia > Anura > Ascaphidae > Ascaphus > Ascaphus truei. The sequence continues at coordinate 304,314,595 of NC_134485.1, read as the reverse complement.
CTTTTAAACCTTTCATGACTCAGACTTTAGTCTTCTTAAAGCTTTGCATTTGATCATGTCTCACTGGGGATGTGGGGGGGGGGAGACATGGAGAGACTCCTGTTACAGAGAGAGTGCAGATGGATATTTACGTTGGGCACTCTCCTTCCGCATGGCCTCAATGAATTCACTGGCTATGCGATGTAGCTCTGACGAGGGAGTCTCTGTGTATGGTCTCCCCTTAGCGCACCCACTGATGGGATTTACACATTTATTTAATTTCTCTCATATCATTTTTTCACAAAGAACATATTCTTACAATTTATATTATTATAAATACATATATTATAATTCATCTAGTTAGTTATAGTGATAATCTTCACTCACTTCACATTTAATATATATTTGTTTAATATATAAATTTTTTCTATATTTATTTAATTGTTATATCTGGTCCCATTATGATTATATATTTTACATTTCTAGAGCACTATACAGGCATACCCCGCATTAACGTACGCAATGGGACCGGGGCATGTATGTAAAGCGAAAATGTACTTAAAGTGAAGCACTACCTTTTCCCCACTTATTGATGCATGTACTGTACTGCAATCGTCATATACGTGCATAACTGATGTAAATAAGGCATTTGTAACAGGCTCTATAATCTCCCCGCTTGCGCACACCTTCGGTACAGGTAGGGAGCCGGTATTGCTGTTCAGGACGTGCTGACTGGCGCATGCGTGAGCTGCCGTTTGCCTATTGAGCGAGATGTACTTACTCGCGAGTGTACTTAAAGTGAGTGTACTTAAACCGGGGTATGCCTCTATATATTATTAACTTACTTTTATTTTTGTTCATCACTCAGTCATATTATTTACACTTTTCGTATCATCATTACTTTATTTTTTATATATGTTTTTACACACATTAATGTGTTGACCTCTGTCTTTGCACTTAAACTAATTCATTATTTGTTTGTTTCATTAATTCATTATTTAATTCATTACTATTTAGAGCCTTATTACTTGTGCTGTTGGACTTTCTGCAAATTTTTGTGTGATTTTTATCTTTGTTTACATATGCTAATTGATCTCTCGTCTTCCCCTGACTTCAAAAGGAGAAAGAAGCAACCAATTATAGCCCTCCGTGATATGATGTCAGAGGCACACACCCATCTACAATCTTGTATGGTGATTTCTGCTGCTGCTCTGCTGGAAGTCAGATTTGGACATAGAAGAATGTCTTTGCATTTCTGATTGGCAGAATGGCTCACTCGGACCAATCACAGACCTGCTTATATGACCGGAGAGGCGTCACCCACCCCTTAACAAATGTGGGTTTGAGTCAACCATCTTGCTTATGGATACATTACTCCCTCCTAATGGAGCTTATTCATCAGCTGTGTTTTCCCTCGTTGCTCACAATATTATTGGTTAACGTGATTTACCTGCGTCCTTTTAAACTCTCATCGAACGTTATTACATCAAGCTCCCGGACGAAGCCAGGGTGCAAAACGTACATTGGGGTTGTATTTGTTTGCACTCCCCTTGGACCCTCCACACTTAATTGTGAACCCCTGCTGGACACCCTAGTCTGCAACCTATACTTCCAGGACTTCTTTCAAGGACTTTTATTGCCCTGCAAACATATGATCACTTGCAAGTATACGCTGCATTTGTTTTTTGCTTGTGGTTTTCATGTTATGTTATGTCTCATTGTGGCTGATTGAGTGGTTACCGAGTGGTACTGCATTAGGGGTAAAATCTTTTGTCAGCAGTAATTTGGTCACAGTACTCAGCTACTTTACATAGAATTACCCACTGACCGGCCGGTTAGACATTGCTTAGCAGGCTAAACACGTTTTTCTTGCTCTGAATATCATATATGCTTTATGTGTGTTCCATATACCATATTACATTATAGTAATCTCATTCTATGTTTAGGTCAGACTTCATGTTGTAGGGATACCTTGGGGACTGTTTTATCTTATTTTGTGTAACTCATGTTTCTTTAATAAATCATTTTATATATCACCTTAGCTTGAGTGCTTTTATAGGGACCCTTTTTCTTTTTCTTTGCTGGTATCCGTTTATATTTGTCCCTAGCACGTCATTAGGCTGTTATTTTTTATCAGCGTATCTACTTTTGACTTGAGCAATTTTTTATTATTTATCTAGTTAGTCGCAGGCTTAAATTGTGTTGTTTTCTATATATATATATATATATATATATATATATATATATATATATATATATATATATATATATATATATATGTATATATATATATATGTATATGTATATATATATATAAATATATATATATATATATATATATGTATATATACACACAAAAAAACAGAAAGTAGCGCTATCAGTGTGTGGGTATTTGTGAGTTCAATGGTGTTAAAATAATAAATCAAATTGTGATATGTGAATAATAATTAAAATTGGAGATGAATACACAATTTGAATATCAAACAAAAGAGGGGGGGGAGGGTAATCAACCCCCCTTAAACTGTTCAGTGTCCAGTGCAAAATTTATAACAAACCAGTCCAATGAGTGTATACTTGATGCTAAACGAGTCCAGAGGGTAACAGAGTTCCGGGTAGTAGATGTCCAAATGCCGAGTTCGAGGGGGTCCGAGAGGTAAGCATTGTCGAGTGGAAGCCGAGGTTGTAGAGCCAGAGAGGGTAGGAAGTTAAGCTGGTTCGGTAATGAAGCTGAAACAGAGAAAGAGCTAGGCACAGCATGAAACAGCACTAGGCAGACGAACTATGCAGAGCGAGGTTGGAGAGGAATCACAGGTGTAATAAAGTGAGGGAGGAATGGGCAGAGCAGAGGCGTGCCCAGGAGCCCTTTGTGATAGGGCAGGGGTTAATGACCGAGTTTGTTGCAGGTGTATGGTAGGAGGACGTGAGCCTGAGAACTGGGTTGGCTGGGGGGCGGAGTTAAGTTGAGAGGCGCGCGCCCTGTAAGAGGAGTGGATGTGTGTCCAGCATCGGTGGCATGCGTGAGAGCCGCAGGGGGGGGCGGAGGAATGTGCCGTGGTGCCGAGCAGGGGCGGAGGAGACCACAGCCAGCGGTACAGATAAGGAATGGCAGCGCCGAGGGCGGCGTGTGCCGTGATTCCTGACACACTGATGTGAAGAAACCACCCCCTTCCTCTCCTGGTCATTCAGCACGAATAAGTATCAGCTTTCCAATACCCACTCCACCAACATATTGTTTGAAATATCAATCGGCTGCAGCTTCTCCCTACAGTCCCTGGAAGTGTACAGATTATCTCCCATGAATGTTTTTTATCTAATTGAAGTGAGTGCATGTCCTGGCGGCCTCCCTTGTTCTGAATTCTGAATTTTATACATACAGTAGTATGCTATGGAGCTGGCGCTTCTTCTTTTCTTTTTCTTATTATATATATATATATATACATTTACATTTACATTTACATATACAAACATACATACATGTGCTGCCTAATTACAATTTCAAAAGCAAAAATTATCTGGTGCTTCAAAAGTAATTGTATCCATATATAGCATGAAGCATGAAAAATCCACAATATGAACTCCTTATGTATATATGCAGTAATAATATCAATGTCCCATATATAGGGGAGAGGGAACTAGTACCTAGTGTTGCCTATGGCATATACACAACCTGAATGGTACAAGATATATATCCCCAAAATTACAGTCCTAAGTGTATATAAGTCCACAGATGTATTGACAGAATAAAAAACTCACTTTGTGGGTATACAGATGTCCTGTCCATCCTTGGGTTCCACTGTGGAAGTCAAACAGCGTGCAGAATCTGTCAGATAGATTAACATAAAAAATACTTACCAACTCGTTTTGGGCAATTTGCCCTTTGGGGCAACCTGCCCGGAATGTGTTGGTGCGTATTTTAGTGTGCTGGGGTCCATTATGATCTAATAACGTTTACAAATTTTTATATGTGAGAATCCTCAACATCTTTTATTTCATATTTTGTCAGTGCTCTGCTCTTTTTCTATTTTTTAATTAAATTTGCACAAAGATTTAAGAACACATATACCAATCAAAATTTACAATTTAAATTAATACTTTAAGGAAGAAAACATTGATTGCAGAAAAAACTGAATTGTGTTTGTCATTAGTATAACCTACAGTACTGTACAGTATATAATTTTTTACACTTTGTGAAAGCGCACAGCGTAAAACATGTCAGTGTGACCGGCTATTCTCCATATTTTTTACAATAAATTGAAGATTTTTTCAACCAGTTACCCTCTCTCCTCTCAATAATTTGGTTTTGCGATGCAGGAGCTTTTTATTTTAATTTTAAGACTTCTGCATTCAGCAAAATATCGTCAGCAAACTTAAAAGCATACCTAAATATGAAAGAAACAGAATAGCTAAGGGTTATTTATTCCTCCTGTAGTTTGTTGGCTCCTGGCAATATAATTAATATTTTAATAACAATATTTTCTAGATATGTTCTGAATATTTGCTAGACATTTGATTTTATATTGAAATTTGAATCTATGGGCAGGATAAAAATGATGAGAAAAACAAATCTAATTTTCTGATATCTCATGATTCTCTTATCTGTCAATTTCTGAATAGCCAAACATATTTAACTATTTGTTAAAGAATTAATTGAAACAGTAAATGAGAATGTATACTTTTCAAAGCACTAAATGCTCTGAAGACTAAAATAATAATAATTTTCTAACACTACAATTGTTTATACCATACTGTATATAGACATTTTCAGGCAACATGAGTCACTGCCTGAAAGAACTTACAATCAACTTGAGGCACAGTATAATATTATGACATGTTCAAAATCATAAAGATCTGACACTGGGACTTTGAACAAAGTTAAAAGGCAGTGTTCTTACTACTAAACTACTTCAGCTAATATTTGATAAGTTCTATTTGCACTGTGTAGTGGTTAGGGTCTTTTAGCTTACAGCTTATTGTACAAAGGGATAGATGCACAGAGCTCCATTAAGTCAGGGCTGTCTTAATCAGTTATAGATTTTGCCTTAGATTAACACATATCTACAAAGCTAATAAAATATTAAAAAAAAAAAACCACCCAGCATATATTTTTATCCCTCCCTCCTTCACATATATGTCCTTTTTCAGGGTTTTGATGGGTGAACAGCTGCGGCCGCCTTTACCCTGGTGCGGCCGTAGCGGCGCAAATCTGATAACCGCGGGCAGATGCAGTATGTTTTTTTTCCGGAGTATATTGCGGTATTTTAGTGCTGGTAATATTAGCATTTTATTAGCGCTGTCTGCAATACTACAATACCGTCTAAAAACTCAGGGCGGCGTTCGCGAGCTGTTGTCTTCAAAGTCTAATACTTTAGCAGTTCAACCTACGTCAGTACACAGTCTGCGTGTGCGCGTGCAGTAATTGTAAATTTGCATATTTATACATGCATGTGCAGTGCTGTATGTCTCATTTGAAAATTGTTGAAACGCATAGGCGTGTACTGTAACAGTATCACATTTCGGCATATACAGCACTCTCCCCTCGCCCGTCTCCGCACACACACAGGATAATTTACTGCACTGCAGTATTTCAACTTCTTATCTTATCTACAGTACAGTACACCTCTCCCACACCATTCCTTTGAATGTGTGTCTTTCTGGTTTCAATCACATTCCTGCTTGATAGCTGATGATTACAGCGCATGCATCTGTAAGTTCACCACTGCTTGCTTGTGAAGTTCAAGAGTGAGTGACCAAAAAAACAATTTCTCCTCATTTTTTATTTTTATTTTCTCCACAAGCCTGCCTAAACCATCTCGATATTACCATATTCAATCTAGGCTGTAGCTTTTGCCTGCGGCACTGTGCGTTTGACTGCACATGGTTGATTTGTGTGCTTTTTATGTATTTGCGGGTGTAGGAATCAAATAATTATGATGACCTGCCTTTTGAAAATATGTAATTTCTTTGAACTGCAGTACAGCTAATCCTTCATGCAGCTGTACCCTTTACCCCCCTCCCCCACGCACACACACAAGGCTCGCTCAAGGATTTGAACATCTTATCAACAGACACCTCTCCAGAACCATTCTGTTTCTAAAGCTTGCCATTGTGTTTTTAATCGTCCATCCCTAGCCAAGCATCACCTCTCTGCGCCTGCGTGCCTAATTTTCCTATTGTTGGCTTTTAGTTACCTCTTTGTAATCCTCTTTGGGATGGGAGCTACATTACATAGCTGATGATTACTGAGCATGCGTCTGTAGCTTCACCACTGCTTGCTTGCAAAGTTGAAGGGTAAGTGACCCAAAAAAAAAAATTCTCCTCATTTTTTATTTTTATTTTCTCCACAAGCCTGCCTAAACCTTATCATATTCAATCTGTGCTGTAGCTTTTGCCTGCGACACTGTGCATTTGACTGCACATGGTTGATTTGTGTGCTTTTTATGTATTTGGGGATGTAGGGATCAAATTATTATGTTGACCTGAATTTTGAAAATATGTCATTTCTTTGAACTGCAGTACAGCTAATCCTTCATGCAGCTGTACAATGTACCCCCCTCCCCCACGCACACACACAAGGCTCGCTCAAGGATTTGAACCTCTTATCGACAGACACCTCTCCAGAACCATTCCGTTTCTAAAGCTTGTCATTGTGTTTTTAATCGTCAGTCCCTAGCCGAGCATCACCTCTCTGCGCGTGCGTGCCTAATTTTCCTATTGTTGGCTTTGAGTCACCTCTCTGTAATCCTCTTTAGGATGGGAGCTAATTGATGATTACTGCACATGACTCACCAATCCACCCCCCCAACTCTTTGAGTCTTTGTTTACGGTAACGCTTGCGATAATCCCTTCTCGAATTTGATATGTAAATCTAATTTGTACAGCACTGTGAAATTGAGAGTTTAAAAAAATATAATCTGATTCATGTTTTTGATGCAGTAAATTACCACTTTTTGTCGTTTTTGTCATTCTTTCTTTTTCTTTGGTGTAGGTGTGTGTGGGGGGGGGGTGTCAATAATTATGATTAGCATTAATGTAAAGAAATATTTATTTTATTTTATCAGGAACAAAACATACAAATATACAAATAATCATGAATAATACAAAAAGCAGTCTTTATTCAGTTCTTCTGTCAGATGAAAATTGAGGGCCGGTGAATAATCATGAATAATGCACATTGATAATAATTTTAATTAATAATATATAATAATATATATATAATAATATAAATGTTTCCGTCTTTATCTTCTTCCTCATTCTGTGTACAGTACAGTAGTTCATTGAGAGAGGGGAGGTTTTGTGTACACCTCATGACTGCAGTTTAGATACACTTAACTGTACAAACAGTTCACAAACTTTAAACGATACCCCTCCTCTCCCTCAGTCCATCCTTTTTGTCTGAAAAGACAAGAAAACAAAAAATTAGTGCAGTTATGTGCATACTGTATTATGGCATTGCGTGCTGTATAGTACTGTCAAACTAGTCTATACTGGAACTACTGTATACTGTGACTACTGTTAAATACTTTGCAACCAGATGGCTGGTGCTGCTCTCTCAGGAAAGAAAACAAATTGAGCAGTTAGGTGCATATTATGGCATTGTGTACTGTATAGCTACTCCATATTGGACTACAGTATGCAGTTAGTACTGTCAAACTAGTCTATACTGGAACTAATGTATACTGTGACTAGTGTTAAATACTTTGTAACCAGATGGCTAGTGCTGCTCTCTCAGGGTAAAAAAAATCTGTGCCATACTTACCTGTATCATACTATACTTACAGTACAGTACTATACCATACTACCTTCCTGATGCTTGCCCATTACGCGCGATCACAATGGGCAACACAGTCGCAATATGGTCAATATATTTATTGCATCATTCCACGGTGAGTACATCGTTCTAAAAACTCATTATGCCTTGCGCCAACTCATCCTTTTTGGAGGGTTTCACGACTTTTCGAATATGATCCTTCAGCTGATGCCAGACCATTTCGATAGGATTGAAGTCTGGCGATCTGTCATTGGAGGGAGGGGGAAAAAAAGGACAATTAGCTAAAGAGATACAGAACACAATAAAAACAGTGGGCAAAAATGAGACACAGTTACCGCACTTAGGGGGCTATGCACTAAGCTCCGTTAAGTCCCTTTTAGAGCGCAAAGTGCTCTTAGAACGTGCTTTTGCTTTTGCGCTCAACCCGATGCACTAAGCAACGCAAACAGGCACTTTGCGCTCTAAAAATGACTTTTTTCCGGAATTTTTTCTAAGTCCAATTTTGCTTGTTCGTAACCCTGCGGTACCAATGTTGCACCTCCAAAAATAATAAACAATATTTATAACTAAATACACCCCCCGAACACATACTATACAGTAATGGGCAAAATTACTATTATCCACATATGGATAATAATGCATTTGCGCATTTTAAATACATATAAACTTCAATAAATACAGTAAAAACATATTACACTTACCTTTTACAGGCACCCACGATGAAGGCCATCTTCATTCTCCTCTTCATCCTGCCCATGCCCCTCCGGTGCTGCAAAACATGCACAACAATCACAATAGCCAATGTAATGTCCCCTAACCCCATAATCACCATAGCGGTTATTAACCACTACAGTCATTAATGGGTTAACCCACCCTCACCCACCACTCGGGAGGCCTACATACGCTCCCCCACTAACCCCCCACCCCGTGAGGCCTAACCACCCTCACCTACTACCCAGCCTGGGGGCCTACCACATACCCATGGGGCCAATACCCCCTTCCCCCACCCCCAGTACCCACAATAAAAACAATACACTGCCCCACAATAAACATCATTCTATTTATTAAATACATTACCCACCCCCTGTGCCCCCCCATGATTTATTCTTTTACATACAGGGTTCATACCCCAGGCGAGTCCCTGGTGGGCCAGGCGGGTCACCTCACAGACCTACAGGTTACCAGCAACTTGTTTTACACAGGTTCTGAAGGCCTGTTGGTGGGTCCCGCCAGGCACCATGGCCCACCAGGTGGTCTCCGCGGGTCACCGTGGACCACAATTGGGTCCCCACGGTAGGCCCGCGGATGTCTGGGAGCCCCGGGTCAGACCCACAGGTTTCTGAGGGACCTCGGGTGGTTCCCACGGGGGTCTGGGGACCCACAGATGCTCACTACGGGTCCGCGGTGCCCCCACGGATGTGGGGCCACCGGTTCTTTCCTGCACACTATGGGTCCGCGGTGCCCCCACAGTTGTGGGCCACCGGTTCTTCCCCGCAGGTATCACCCGTGGACCACGCAGACTGGCTTCAAAATGAGGCGAGATAGGCTTTTATAGGCCTATGACATCACATTTTGGTCAAATGTTTCCCACAGTCCTGATTGGGCCGTGAAAAATATGTGATTTGGCCGGGAAAAAAATGATGACGTCATTTAAAGGCAATGAAAGCACAGCCAATCAGAATGGCTGTGCTTCAATTGCCTTTAAGATGACATCATCAAAAGAAAGATGGTCGGCGACACATGGTACAGTAGCCAATCAGAGCGTGGGAACTCCATCCCAACTGTAAAAGGATTACAAAAAGAAGAAAAAAGACACAGACGTGGATTGTAAGGGTTTATTTTTTTATGGTTACCTGTGGCTTGGTTCCTGTGCTTCCGGGTCGCCTGGATTTCGGTGAGTGGACATCTAATGGTGAGTAAACAAAAGAAAAGTTTATTATTTTAACTTTTACAGGTTTTATTGATTTTTGATTCATGTCTTTTATTTTTTCAGTCCCATTTAATGCCCGTGAATGTAGCTATGTACCTATGTATATACATACATTCACGGACACTGAATGGGTGTATTCCATGTGATTTTTGTATGTAAATGCATTGTATTTTATGCTATATTATTTCCCCTGTATGTTATGTTTATCTATCTATATTGATAGACATAGAGGGATAATAATTGATTGTTTTGCTAATGTTTAGGTTCTTTTCATGTATGGCTAATGTATTTATTTGCTTTATTTTGTCAATGTTGTGAATAATGTAATTTGTATTTAGTGACAGGTTATTTGTAATGGCTTATTTCTGGTAGTTAGATAAGAATTATTTTGGTTACTTTAAATTAGAATTCTTTTGGCAATGGTTTGGCTTTAGGAATTGAATAGGGAATTGTATAATTGATTTGTATTGTATTGTAATTGTTTGAGGAAATGGATTAATTGATTGGTGCTAATTGTATTGATGTTGCTTAGTTTCTATTTGATTTTCATGATGGCATTGCTGGTTAGGGGACATTGTTCATAGTGTATTTTATTGTTACATATATTTTGCATAGTGTTACATGATGCACAGATTAATTGCATCATGTACACACTCCATGCAATTGTGTGACATTTCATATACATTTGTGTATCTGATGATTTGTTGGTTTATATTTACAATGGATGCTGGATTTATTGTAACATGCTATGTGGTGATTTTAAGATAAAAAATTCATGTTTTGATTTATGCATGTTTTATGTGTTTCATAATGGGCAAATAATCTATTATCCATATCTGGATAATAGTTATTTTGCACATTATTGTACTGTATGTGTTGGGGGGGGGGGGGATGTATGTATTGAATGTGTAGGTCAGTTTTATTTATTTTACATTCAAGGTTTGTTCCTTTGGTCTGCGTGAGACCTCTAGAGACCACCTGAGGTATCCTCAGGTATCTCACGGGTACAAGGCTGCGTGGTCCACGGGTGACACCTGCGGGGAAAAATGGTGGCCCCACATCTGTGGGGGCACCACAGACCCGTTGTGAGCACCCGTGGGTCCCCAGACCCCCGTGGGAACCACCCGAGGTCCCTCAGACACCTGTGGGTCTGACCTGGGGCTCCCAGACATCCGCAGGCCTACCGTGGGGACCAAATTGTGGCCCACGGTGACCCGCAGAGACCACCTGGTGGGCCATGGCACCTGACAGGACCCACCAACAGGCCTCCAGAACCTGTGTGAAACAAGTTACTGGTAACCTGTAGGTCTGTGAGGTGACCCATTGGGCCCATCGGGGACTCACGTGGGCCTGGGGTATGAACCCTGTATGTAAAAGAATAAATCATGTATTTATGGGGGGGCACAGGGGGTGGGTAATGTATTTAAAAAATAGAATGATGTTTATTGTGGGGCAGTGTATTGTTTTTATTGTGGGTACTGGGGGTGGGGGAACGGGGTATTGGCCCGAAGGGTATGTTGGTAGGCCCCCTGGCTGGGTAGTGGGTGAGGGTGGTTAGGCCTCACGAGGTGGGGGGTTAGTGGGGGAGGGTATGTAGGCCTCCCGAGTGGCGGGTGAGGGTGGGTTAACCCATTAATGACTGTAGCGGTTAATAACCGCATTGGTGATTATGGGGTTAGGGGACATTACATTGGCTATTGTGATTGTTGTGCATGTGTTGCAGCACCGGAGGGGCATGGGCAGGATGAAGAGGAGGATGCCTGTAAAAGGTAAGTGTCATATATATTGACTGCATTTATTGTAATTTATATGTATTTAAAATGGGCATATGCATTATTATCCATATGTGGATAATAGTAATTTTGCCCATTACAGTATTGTATGTGTTCGGGGGGCGTGGGATGTGTGTTGTTTATTGGGGGCAATTGTCCCCAATAAACATGCTAATACGACTTAACCCCTTCATTGCCTTAGCGGATATCCGCTAAGGTAATGAAGCAGCATTAATGTAAATTTTAATAATATTGTGCGGGAGCAGGGGGTCCCCTGCGCTGAACTGCATTGGTTTCAACCTCAGAGACCCCCTGCCTCCCGAGTTACAGGCCCCAGTTTTGGGCATCGGTGCCAGTGTGGAAACCATCTTTATAGAGCCCACTTCATGTCTTGAACGCTATAAAGATGGCGGCGACACTGGCCTCCGATGCCCCATACCGGGGCCTGTAACTCGGGAAGCAGGTGGTCTCTGAGGCAGAAATCAATGTGGTTCAGTTCAGGGGACCCCCTGCTCCCGCACACTATTATTAAAAATACATTAAAGCAGCTTCATTACCATAGCGGCTATCCGCTATGGTAATGAATTATTGTTTATTGTTATGTGTGTTGTAATACTAGTGTAGATGTGCAGGGGTCTCCTGAGCTGAACCGCATTGGTTTCAGCTTCGGGGACCCCCTACTTCAGGAGATATAGGCCCCTTTATGGGGTGCCGGTATCCCCTGCAGAATTTAAATGTCCCGGTCATGTGACGCGGGAGCTTTAAAGTGCAGGGGATACCGGCACCCCATAACGGGGCCTATATCTCCTGAAGGAGGGGGTCCTCTGACCTGAAACCAATGTGGTTCATGTCCTGAGACACCCTGCTTATGTACACTATAATTAAAATATATTTATTTAGTGTACGATCGCCTGTAACAGCCTTGCATGGAGATGGCAAATCTCCATGCAAATGTTACATGCGGCTTTTTTTCTATCAGCTAGCGTACGTAAAGGTTAAGAATGCTAGCAGGGGGAAAAAAAGCAACACGTACGTGGTGGCTGTTCTGAGCTATTTTGAGCAGATACGTTAAAAAATGGCTCAAGGCCTTAATGAATCGCGTCCCCGGCCTCACTTTTTAACGAACCTGCTTTTTTGCCAAATCAGAACGCAAAGCCATTGAGCTTAGTGCATAGTCCCCACACTCCGCTGGCGTCTTCACCCAGTTGATACCGAGCTCAAGAATATGCGCTGTTGACTTGGTGTGCTTCGGATCGTTGTCCTGGTAGAAACGGTGACCATCTGGGAACTCACGTGTGATGTATTAAACAATCTCAGGCACAATTTTCTCTTGGAAAAAAGCTTTATTCATGATTCCTATAACAGTAAAGAAAAGTGCTCAAAAAACTGCACACTAGTACAGTACAGTGCATAAGGCAAAAGCGTGTGACATACATTTTACTGTACCTTCAAAGATGATGATGCATCCTGGTCCACGCCTAGAGATGGCACCCCACACATGCATCTTTACTGGGTGTTTTGGATGCGGCTTCATAGATATGCAACCTTTTTTGTGGAATGCAAAGGTGGCAAATCTTTCCAGCAAAACAGTAGACTCGTCAGTCAAGATGCAATCCTGGAAAGTTTCTCCACTGTCGATCCATGCCTGGGCCTAGACCACTCTCTTCATTTTGTTAACGTCCCTTATCATAGGGTACGCTCTGTAATGACAAGGAATAATTTTATAGGTACAGTTTCTTAAACAACATTTTAACTTCCTGTACTGTCCAGTACTAACCTCACACGTCCATATTTCCATCCAATTCTGCATCTCATCTTCTTTATGCTTGTCTCAGATACAGTGAGATTGTGATTTTGCAGCAGAGTGTATTTGACCCTTAAGGCCCTCTTCTCATCATTCTCTTCACTTATTTTGTCGACCAGAAGAGTTGTCTCCATATAGTGTACAGAAAAACAACAATCCGGTAAGTTACATTGCAGTAGGCCACAAGTACAGCACATCATTTACAGTAATAATAGTATAAAATTAGATAGATCTACACAATATATAGTTCTATTAATATGCAGCAATATAAACAATAATATATATACTGTATTATATACTGTAGTTATATAAATATACCGAAATAACTATAAAATGAGATAGATCTACACAATATATAGTTCTATTAATATGCAGCAATATAAACAATAATAGATATACTGGTTTATATACTGTAGTTATATAAATACACCAAAATAACTATAAAATGAGATAGATCTACACAATATATAGTTATATTAATATGCATCAATATAAACAATAATAGATATACTGTATTATATAGTTATATAAATATACTTACGCATTAGTTACCGTTGGTGTCCTCGTGCATTGTTTGGTTTTTCCGTGTGCATGATAGCACACGGTGGTTGATGGCACAACGAGGCCAGAAGCAGCTAACCAGCGTTGGATATCTGCAATTCGTTGTCCGCTCGTGTACATCTCCTTAATTCTCATGCTGAGATCCTTTGAAATCTTTTTAACAGGCATTGCTTGAAGTAGAAAGAAAAATAAACACAAGAATGTATATTCGATGTTTAGTCGATGTGTATTCAGTGTGCAGTGAATCCACAAAATGGATGGTGTATTTATACGTTAATGACTCACATTAGGATACGCCCACTTTTAACACCTGTACCTTGTCGCCATGCATAAAAGGTTACACACTTTGCATAGCCTCCCACTCGATGATCTGTATCTGAACTTGCCCTTGTCCAGATACTGCATTGTGCCATCTGCTTCCATGGATCAACCCCGATTCTACGAACGCAAGAAGCCACTCGCCTCTGCCGTGCCTATCACACAGAAAAAGCAAAAAGCGGTAGCCGTTTCCAAGCCAAGGCCAAAGCGACAGGATAAGGCTAATAAAGAAAACCTTCTGCTGACTCCAACGGCTAAGGGTTTTAATACACGTAAGCCTTATTATGTCAAGAAGAAATTCGGTGATGTACATTCAAGGCAAAACAAATCGCAGCCAACCCATCGAACCCGCAGGCCACTTCCTCGATTATGCTTCGACGACTCTGCCGCCGCTCTCCCAGAAATCTACAGCCCATCTTCTCCACTACTCGTCCACGACGCTGCCGCCGCTCTCCCGGAAACCTACAGCCCATCTTCTCCACTGCTCTTCGAAACGCTGCCGCTGGTGTCCCTAAAATCCACGTGGTAAAATAATAAGTGCAATATAGCGCTAGTGTGAACAATATTATACAGTGATACAAACAGTAGAACAAAACCTGTGATACAGTCTATGATGGAGGTAGTCCTTGAGCTGCCTGGGAGGTTGATCCTGTATCTTCCAGCCAGATAAGAAGATTGTGTGGAATAACCTCCTATGGCGCTGAGGATAGGAAATGGAATAGAGTCTTGTGCAATGGTTTTCTTCTTGTACTGGTAACCTCAGAGAAGGAGACAAGAGATAAACAGAGAACACCACAATAGTGTATTACCCTTGGGACAATAGATAATGTAATGGATAAGGTACAAAGAGCATTTATTGGTTAAAACAATTGTTACTACAATTGGAGTAAAACATGTTACTTATTAATAAACAGTTGATCAATCTCCTGCTGAATAAATGAGAAAAGCTTCCAAGCGCTTGTGCTTGAGGAAGCTGAGTTGCTCCGCCATTGGTAAAAAACTGAAATCCTACTCACCGTCCATGAGTAGGACATGTGCAATTACAGACCGTCTGCTTGTGCGGGGAGGTCTCCTGCAATCCTCGTGGTCTCGTTACCAACAGAGTTTCTTCCAAACGTCTCCTCCGCTGACGTCACTGCCTGGTAAGCACAGCTACGGTGTCCGTGGAGGAGACGTTTGGAAGAAACTCTGTTGGCAATGAGACCACGAGGATTGCAGGAGACCTTCCCGCACAAGCAGATGGTCTGCACCCCACGGCGAGCGGTAATTCCTGGCAAAAGACCCTGAACCATTGCACATGTCCTACTCATGGACGGTGAGTAGGATTTCAGTTTTTTACCAACGGCGGAGCAACTCAGCTTCCTCAAGCACAAGCGCTTGGAAGCTTTTCGCATTTATTCAGCAGGAGATTGATCAACTGTTTATTAATACGTAACATGTTTTACTCCAATTGTAGTAACAATTGTTTTAACCAATAAATGCTCTTTGTACCTTATCCATTACATTATCTATTGTCCCAAGGGTAATACACTATTGTGGTGTTCTCTGTTTATCTCTTGTCTCCTTCTCTGAGGTTACCAGTACAAGAAGAAAACCATTGCACAAGACCCTAAAATCCACGGGTCACTTTCTCCATTACGCTTAGACGACTCTGCCGCTTCTCGCCCGGAAATCCACAGGTCGCTTTCTCCATCCCTCTTCGATGACGCTGCCGCTTCTATCCCGGAAATCCACAGGTCACCTCCTCCATCCTTCTTCGACGATGCTGCCGCTTCTCTTCAGGGAACCCCCATCTCATCCTCCGTAGCACCCATCCACCCAGATGTCCACAGCACGCCATGCACAAGAACCAGCTCATTAGACCGCATGCTGAATGGGTTAAGTGTGGATATCCCCGGGAACTCTACTATGCTGGTAAAGATAGATCTGCTTTTAGAGACCATGCTAAATATGGATCAACAGATGCAGAAGATGGATCGATGGATGGAGAAGATAGAGACTGACATAGCGGGGATACATAATTTGCTCGGTGTTCATGCCCCTGTATCCTCGACGCTGGAGCAGGAGGGTGGCATGGATGTGATGAATGGGACCTTCGACCGCCTTCCATCACCAAACGCACCCCCTCCACCAGAAGAATTTGTGTACATGTATGCCGTTGACGAGGATGACATGACAACCCTGTCAAGACCACGCCAGGAGACAACACGGTGAGCAAGACAGGAGGAAAGCATCCACCCAGACAACCTACTCTCGCCCACCGCCACAAGCACACCCGCTCACAGAAGAACACCCGCTCACAGAACCCAACCTACATACGCTTGCATCGATACGGTGCCCGACATTATCCTTCGCGAGCTGCCACCGGCACTCAGGGAGAAGTATAGGGTGATGAGTGCTGGTTTACCCCAGAAGTATGGCATGTTCATTTTTAAGCACCACGTGTCCTACTTGGTGTACTGCGGGTGGGCCAAAAATGTAAACTACAAAGGAAATCGCGAAAAAAGGGCGCTTCCTGAAAATTTAAGAAGGACTATTGTGGAGGAATTGCGGCGCTATTTTTCAATTTCAGATCCTTTAATGAAAATCGTTCCAGACTCCATTAATGGCATTTTGCGCCATACTGCACCGACACACTTTATTCGAGCAAATACCCAGTATGTACCTGGCAGATACCTGGAATGCGCCGCTCCTCACCTCTGACAAGCCCCGTTGCGTTTGCCTTCCCAGCCTGGGTTCATGCCTGGCTGACGGGCGGCTGATCTGTTAAATGATAATGATTAGGATTTAATAGGCTGCAATGCTTCGCGTGTCTACCAGATGGCATAAATTCATGAATTGTAATGCAGTATATATATATATACTGTGCAGTATTGCAGCCAGCGGGAATAAAATGCTTCAATCCCTGCTTGGAAAATAACCCAATGCACTCGGGCAGAAAACAGTCACAAACCTCAATACACCCGGGTATACCCGAATTCGTGGGACTAGCCGAGCTCGAATAAAGTGTGTCGCCAGTGTACAAGGCATCGGCCCTGGAAGGACAATCTGGTGGGGATCGAATTTGCGTGACTGTTCAACTGTTGTTTATTTTTTGTAAATGTTTTGACTTTCTCTACTTTAATAAAGGAGATGTTGCGTTTTTAAAATTTTATGAATAAAGATTTTTTTTAATAACACCATACTGTTGTGCTGTACTTGTTTTGACTTTCTGTACTTTAATAAAGGAGATGTTGCGTGTTTTAACTTGTATTAATAAAGAAATGTTTTTACTTACACAAGACCTGCACAATTCCAGTCCTCGTGGGCCGTAAACTGGCCCGGTTTTCAAGGGTATCCTGAAAACCGGGCCTGTTTGCGGCCCTCGAGGACTGGAGTTGTGCAGGCCTGACTGACTGTTCTGTACACCATCCTACTGTAATTTTTTTGACTTTCTGTACATAAATGTTTTCACTAGCAGTAAACATACACCTGTTAATGTTTTGAATTGCTGTACACTTGAAAAAATTTTAAATTGTATTTGTAAATAAATGTTTTTGTACTGTACTTACTCCACCAATAAAAGAAAATGTTGATTTGTTTTAAATTGTTCCATTGTCTCATTTTATACTGTAACAAATTACAGTGTTTCTAGAGCATACAGTACTGTCCAGGCATACTGTACAGTACTGTACTGTACTGTATACTGTAGGCATGCTCAGTACTGTACATCACAAGAGTATTAAAACAATACATGCTGTACGAGTATAGAATACACATATGTACTGGAATACATGTAGAATAAATGCATACTTTTTATTTTTCGGGTTTATTATACAGTATATATAAAAAAGATTGTTTACGGTCTGAAAACAACAGCATACTGTTTCAGGTTTTCTATAAAGCTCTAAGTTACAGTATTCTATCCTAATCAATAACAACGGCCACGAAACTGTAGACTCCGGTAAGTGTTTTTTTTAATCAGATTCAGCAATGTGCAGGCATTGTAACAAAAAGCGATATTATAAGTATATTAGATATTAGTTCTAAGTCTGATTGAAGCTCTTATTAACCTGTACATTACCAGGAAAAGCAGTCTGTATTAGATTTGCACACACAAACTACAAGCAAGCAAGTTCCCCTGAGAGTGGGAGATGCAATGGAGTGAGCTTTTAACCATTTAAATGTGGGAGGGGGTGAGCTTCAATTAGGTAGGAGGTTGCCACCCTCCAATCAGCTAAGACCAGCTGAACAAGAATTGTAAAACATACAGGACACCTACAAGCTCATATTGAACCCCCAAAATAACCACAACATATATATAAGCATTTAAGTGTCACAGAGGAGTGCTAATGAGCATGGCAATATATATTTAAAACCAGAGACAGAACATGAAACACAGACAGAGCTCAGTGCACATCCAGTGAAACTTATACACGGTACAGAGGAGTGCTACTGAGTATGGCAATATATATTTAAAGCAGGTTAATAAGAGCTTCAATCAGACTTAGAACTATGCAACTAATTTTGACAGATTTATTATAAATCATTCTTCCTGGTAATGCACAGGTTATTAAGAATTTATATTAGTGTTAGGTACCCTTGAGATGTGGTCTGCCGTGTAGTGGCTCTAGGGCTTACAACACTTTGGCCAAAATGTTAAACTAAAAGACCCTTTTATTTAATAGATATCTATACATATATATTTAGGCACTGTACCGTGTATAAGTTTCACTGGATGTGCACTGAGCTCTGTCTGTGTTTCATGTTCTGTCTCTGGTTTTAAATATATATTGCCATGCTCAGTAGCACTCCTCTGTGACACTTAAATGCTTATATAAACTACCGACACGATTTATTCGAGCAGGGCTAGTTCCACAAGCCGGGGGATGCCCCGGCTTGCTAGCCCCACTCCCTCGGCGTGCCGCACATCACCGATGCGCGGTCATGCGTCATCGGGTGCCAGCGCCCCCTGCACGCGCGTCCAGGGCTCCCCGAGGGAGCCCTGGTGTCCCGCGATGTGGGGGACGGCGGCAGGGGGTTCCGGGGGACCCGGCGGACCCGGCAGCGGGAGGGAGAGCACCCCAATCGGAGGGCGCTCTTCCGCTGCTTCGGCGCGCCCGGCACCCTCCGGCGCGCGCCAGGTTACTGCTGCGGCCGAGAATGGGCAAATGCTCGAATAAACTCGGCCGCAGCAGTATATGTTGTGGTTATTTTGGGGGTTCAATATGAGCTTGTAGGTGTCCTGTATGTTTTACAATTCTTGTTCAGTTGGTCTTAGCTGATTGGAGGGTGGCTCCCTCCTACCTAATTGAAGCACACCCCCTCCCACATTTAAATGGTTAAAAGCTCACTCCATTGCATCTCCCACTCTCAGGGGAACTTGCTTTCGTGCAGTTTGATTATGACAAATCTAATACAGAGTGCTTTTCCTGGTAATGTACAGGTTAATAAGAGCTTCAATCAGACTTAGAACTATGCAAATAATTTTGACAGATTTATTATAAATCATTCTTCCTGGTAATGCACAGGTTATTAAGAATTTATATTAGTGTTAGGGACCCTTGAGATGTGGTCTGCCGTGTAGTGGCTCAGGGGCTTACAACACTTTGGCCAAAATGTTAAACTAAAAGACTGTTTTATTTAATAGATATCTATACATATATATTTAGGCACTGTACCTTGTATAAGTTTCACTGGATGTGCATTGCTCTCTGTCTGTGTTTCATGTTCTGTCTCTGGTTTTAAATGAGTTTTTTTACTAACAGTAAAAATCCGACTGATGCATTTCAAAAATTCGAGCTGATAATGTACTTTGGAATCTGTAATTGGATCCAATCCAGTTGGATTTCTATTTTGAATCTGAGTTCAGATTCAGAAAAATCCGATAAGAGGAGGAGGAGTGAGAAGCAGAGATTGTTTAGTAGCTCAAAAGATTCTTTGTCAGTAGTGCGATACCCTCATCTGGAGTACTCACACTGCTAGAGCTGCTGTCCTGAATAACACAGGCTGTGCAGATTCTAATCCTGTTGGGTCAGACACTAGTACACCATTCAAGCCATTAGGTGCCTTAGGCTCGCTATCTCAGTATAGTTCTTATGAAAATCCTTAAAATTTCAAGTTCACAGATTTAGGTTATGCCGAAAGGTACGCAGAGAAACAAAATTGTATTTACATGAATATCATACAATATCAAACTGCACCTTCCACACCTAAGGGTAACCTCCTTATCTAGGGCCGTCCCTCTTCAGTTACCCCCTGCCCTTACCGGGAATTGGGGCCTGCCTGGGGACCTAAGGAGAACCCCTACCTGGTACAGGAGCCACTCTCTCCCTGCACCCTTCCTTCTCCTTCCTCTGCCTCTTCCTGACTGCCTCCTCAAAGCCCGGGAAATGTATCTATATTCCCGGGCTGAGCTTCCTCCAGCCCTATTGGCCGCAATAGAACACCTGACCCCTGTCTCCCTATGCCTCCTGGGAATTGTAGTTCCCAGGGGGCTGCCTAAACACTGGCGCCGCGTGCGCGCTTCTCCCGCGCATGCGCGAACGCCTAATGGCCGCCTCAATCTCCCTCTACACTTCCCTACTCTCGTGCGATCTCTCCCTGCACTGGGGATCCTACCTTGCGCTTTCGCCCTACTGCGCATGCGCGAACTAACGCGCAATGGCGGCGCCCTCTCCTCAAGCCGCCGGGCCGGTGGCAACGTGATCGCGGCCCTAGCGATGGCCCGATCGCGTCCCCGGCAACCGGCCTGCGCCGCAACACCTAGCGCTGCTCCCTGCACTGGCCCCCACCCTCGCGAAGTGCCGGCGGGTCCGTCGCAGCCTCCGGCGGCACCCGCTACCTCACGGCACTCGCGGAGAGGGGCCAGAAAGCTCAAATTTACCTCAGGGCTAAATTCTCCCCCTCGCAGAATCCCAACGCCCTCGCTTGGGTAGCAACCATACAGTGGATTATATAATGGAAAATGCATTGTAACCGGTACATCAAACACAAGCAATTCCCCATTTGTACCCAACATCATCCCAGGGATACCCGAGGCCAGCTGAGTCTCAGAGTGGAGTGCCCCTAACTGATTGGGTGAGGGTATCCCACCTTGACTCCTGTGAGTCTTTTGGAGCTCAAGACCTGTCCCTTGCACCAACCCACCTTCTCCCTCTCGCAGAAAAAAGATGTACGGGGTCCTGGGTATTGACCCTTGCCGGATACTCCGGTCTCATCTCACGGGAGACAGGGAGGCTCAGTCTCTTGCCTCGGTCCACCACATGGCGAACATAGCGCTCCATCGCGCACCTGGGAGAGGCCACAACTACCAGAGCGGTCTCAACAGAGTCTTTGTCCGCTCCAACCATCCCTTTAACGGTGACTTCTTCCGCGGACGGCACCACTTCTTCGGGTAGACCCGGGTCTTGAGAAGGCCAAGCTTGGAGACTCCTCGTGCAGGAGTATGTGTCGCTCCGGTCCGCTACACCGGATACCTTCATGAGGTCGGATTCGTTCCATAATCCGCAGAGATCTTCTGGGGGAGACACCTCCACCAGGACGCGATGACGGGGTGAGCCCATCGCCCAGGTGACCCTACCTTTGGAGTCACCAGGCTCCACGATCATCGGGGAGCTCACACCCGACACCCCTGGGGCAGTCAACTTACCCCTATCGCTGTCGGCAGGTACTGATCCCAAGCCTGGGACCGCTGGTACCTCGGTGGTAGGCCGGACTGGCCGTTGCAGGGCACACGGGCCCACATCAGGGTCTGCATCAGTTGAGGTGGTTGCCTCGGTGACTTCACTGGAGTGGTCCGCCGGCAGGCGCATCACCACACTCGGTTGGTCGCTAGAATCACCACACATGGGCGGGGGTATAAACACCTTACCCTGGCCTTCCGGGATCTGTGGTTCTGGTCTCGGTGGTTCCGGCTCGGGAACCGGGTCTGGAACCGACATCTGGGGTTCCGCCTCAGTGTCTGGAAAGTCCATTTGGGCACACGGCCCCTCCACCACCTCCATCGCTGAAGTGGAAAAATTAGTAGCGGCATCACCCACCTTGATAGCACCATCAGGCGCATCCTTCTCCGCAGGTTCCGCCATCAGAGGTTCCTGCTCTTCCATTTGCATGTCCCCTTTGAGAGGGTCTGCAACAGTGGTCTGGACACACGGGTCCCCGGAGGCCTCTGGAATTAAGACAAACTGAGGACAAGTATCATTTACTGTAGGAGGGAGGTCCGGCTCCTCCTCTTCTCCCTCGGCTGGTTCCGCCGCCTGGGGCAGGATAGGCTTTAGGAACCAGGCCCCGCAACACTCACATTGGGGCTCCCACGCCAGTGCCTCCCTCCGGGAACAGCCACAATTGAGGCCAAAACACTGGGTAAACGTTTCTCCGTCCACCTCAGTTGACCTGAAACCTAGCTGTAACTGAGATGGTTCGACTCCATCTTTAAGGGCTTCACTCAGGCAGGGGCACATTAGCATCGTGACCTCCATTCCTGGCAAATTCCAGGGCTCATCCACATCAGGGTGTAAGCCCTGGCAGTCTCTCTCATCCTCGGGGAGGGAACACTCCATTTCTGCAACAGAGTCCTCTGCCGCTGGCGGTTTGGGTTGCAGGAACTGCGCCGCACAGTCAGGACACTTAGGCCCTTGGGTCAGCTCACCAACGGCACACTCACATGCATTCAGACGGCCGTGCAGACATTCTTCCCCGTCTACCACGGTCATCGTGAGGGCAAATGGTGACTCAGATGCTCCGCCCATCCAGCCATCCATCACCTTCCAGTCCTTTAACACACACGGGCATACTACCATTGGCAAGACTAAATGGGGGGCCCGTATGATCCTATACAGCCAAGGGTGTTCTTCTCGGCATCCCTTGCTTTCCTTAGGGGGAACAGAAATTTCTGATTTCTGCTCAAGACACTCCCTCCCCCTGGTGGACTCTAGAGGAGGGGCAGCACAGTCTTTTGGGGAATGTTGCAAACTCGGTACTGAGTCACTCGCAGTGTGGGGGCGGGGCTCGGGTTTTCCCGCCAATCCTGGATAACTGTTGGCAACATTATCCCGCGCGGCCGGGAACTTAGCACGTGGCTTCCTCCGCCTTGAGGGCTTCCCCATGGCGAAACAAAAATAGGACACAATTTAAAAAAAAACATACAAGGCACCCCAGGTCTGATATCTCAGCAGCGCCTCCAAATGTAGCCCTTTTTGTGAACCGCCGGACCCACCCAATCTCACATTGGCCCCTCGTGGTCTAACCGGTTCCTTTCCCTGCAACACACCTGCTCTAAGGGACTACTGGTAACTGCGTAACACCTGTGGCTCCAGGAGATCTGAGCCTCCGCTAGCTGGGAGCCTGGGGAAACCCTTACCATTACCTGGTGCAGCGCCTCCACTTACCCAGGATCCCCGTTATGAAAGATAGCCCTGGGTAAGAAATACAATAACACACGTATACGATAAACCAATAACTAACACTTTACTTAACACACATATAACTCATTACATAACATCATGCTTATGCTCTATCCACATCACCTCAGCCCAATGTCTGGTGTTCCCACACAGTGTCCTGTGATCCCCCACACCCAATTTCCCGTACTCCTACGGAGGTCGTGGGTGACTGCGCAGTCACTATGTGAATAGGCCTGTTGGTGCACTTATAATACTTCAGAGGTACCTTCCGAGCACTCCGATGCTCGGGACTGCAACACACTTCTAAAAGGGTCAGACGTCCGTCTGATCCTATCCAGGTACTTCTCTCCGTGGACCTCAACGAGGGTCCCACCGCTTCCCGGGAACAGCAACCAAATCATGGCAACACCAACCGCATCACGGGAACAGCAACCGCCGCTATCCCTAACTAACCCTATCAGGACAGGAACCCTAACCTAGGGCCTGTCCCTGATGAACCACAACCTGGGATGGCTTGGGGAAAACTCCTAGGGCCTGTGGAACAATAACCTGCCCCCCTCCCCTAGCTACCCAGTCCTATCTGAAACTGCTAACTCTCTAGCTACTCCTAACACCTGCAGCAGACACACAGCTCTGACTGTCAGCCTGCAGGCATTCACACACGCTGCACACACTGCGCCCAGCACATGCAGCAACACACACAGAACGATACACACCATTCACTGGAACCCGCAGCAAATCCACTGCTCGCACGCTGTGCCTATTTGCCAGTGCGCACAGCCCTATCCGCTGTGGCACTGCCAAACTGCACCTTCCACACCTAAGGGTAACCTCCTTATCTAGGGCCGTCCCTCTTCAGTTACCCCCTGCCCTTACCGGGAATTGGGGCCTGCCTGGGGACCTAAGGAGAACCCCTACCTGGTACAGGAGCCACTCGCTCCCTGCACCCTTCCTTCTCCTTCCTCTGCCTCTTCCTGACTGCCTCCTCAAAGCCCGGGAAATGTATCTATATTCCCGGGCTGAGCTTCCTCCAGCCCTATTGGCCGCAATAGAACACCTGACCCCTGTCTCCCTATGCCTCCTGGGAATTGTAGTTCCCAGGGGGCTGCCTAAACACTGGCGCCGTGTGCGCGCTTCTCCCGCGCATGCGCGAACGCCTAATGGCCGCCTCAATCTCCCTCTACACTTCCCTACTCTCGCGCGATCTCTCCCTGCACTGGGGATCCTACCTTGCGCTTTCGCCCTACTGCGCATGCGCGAACTAACGCGCAATGGAGGCACCCTCTCCTCAAGCCGCCGGGCCGGTGGCAACGCGATCGCGGCCCTAGCGACGGCCCGATCGCGTCCCCGGCAACCGGCCTGCGCCGCAACACCTAGCGCTGCTCCCTGCACTGGCCCCCACCCTCGCGAAGTGCCGGCGGGTCCGTCGCAGCCTCCGGCGGCACCCGCTACCTCACGGCACACGCGGAGAGGGGCCAGAAAGCTCAAATTTACCTCGGGGCTACATATATTACATGTTGTTTATAATATTTTCAAAAATAATATTTGCAATAAATATATTTGATAACTTACATAATTTGTGACAAAATATATATTATACTTTAAAAAGAAACACAGATGGTATAGTTACAATGATATTCACAATTATTACTCTATGAAATAATAATAAATGTAAAGAAATGTACAGATGTAGCAAACCTAACTTTTTCTTGCTGCAGGGTAGGCTGCAGTCCCCTGACAGAGGATTCACACTGCAGTG